>NC_137858.1:37023772-37024904 GCF_948465745.1 Chenopodium album
CCTTTTTTTTTGGTGGAATCCAAAGAATGGGTATTAATCTACATTTTGACACTTTTATTTTTCCAGAAAATATTTTTTGTGGGCCCCAAAAAGGGAAAATACGGGAAAAAAAGCGGTAATTGGGAAAATATGAAAAACTGCTGAAACAGTCCAGAAGATGGGGAAAGCTTGGGAATAAGAGGGGGATGGGTTTTAAACACTTTTTACATCCCATATTTTCCATATTGTGTTTTTTTCGAGGTTCGGGACCGGGACCGAGAATATGCTGATTGACCCCAATACAGGGTGATTGGGGGGGACAGTTTATATGATACTTACATTACAAACAAACATGAATAGTTTGTTCAAATATATCAATCAACTCAACATTATCACATCACACATCATATCAACCAACACACATGTGAATAGTAACAATGAAAGTCACTATTGTCAAATCAATCATCATATGATATAATGTGTTCATTTCCATTACTATTGTCAAATCACAATCACTATTTTATGGGTACATCACATCACATGACTATTTTACCCATATTACATCACTTATGTAGCATAATTATACTTTTATGACATCACATCATATATACTTATATGACATCATCATAGTCAAGTCATATTACTTTATATATACTTTTATGACATCATTGTAGTCAAGTCACATCACTTCAATATACTTATATGACATCATTATACACATATGACATCACTCTACATCATGAATTTCAAAATAGAGTCAAAACTCATTCTTGGTACTTTATGGACATCTTTATCGGTGTCTTATGGTTTCAAACCTCCTTATATGACCCCAGGAGTCATCCAACACATTCAGTTCATTTTTTGAAAAAATAACAAAAATTAATCCGAAATCGTGTATTATAGCCTTTAATTTTGGACAATTTTCCACTTATTTTGACCAGAAAATAAAAAATGTCGAGGTGCTTACCATGGACCCTAATACACCCTGGGAGTCCAATTGAGTGGGTCCAACCATCCAATATGCCTTTAAACGGTCAATTTACCCGTTCCAAACTTGCACCGATATCGTCACCTCAAGCCTAACACGGACATTTATGGCAACATATAATGGTCGTATATGGTTCCAAACGTCATTATATGACCCTAAGATGTA
>NC_137859.1:5155000-5310000 GCF_948465745.1 Chenopodium album
ACCACTTTAGAATATATATCAGAATTATTGAGAGTATATTCATCACGTTGACTTTCTAATGAACTTATGTGTTGCTGTTGTGTACGAGTATAAGATAAGCACAAACCACTTAATTTTATATAGGTAGTAGACTAGTAGTACTACCTTTATTGTTATTATACTCTGTACATTTTACTTTTTTTATTATAATTTGCAAATTACTACAAATAATGTATTATATGACGGAGGAGGTAGAAGAGTAAACTTTGTCTTATATAGAATATGCAATGAATAGTAGTAAAATTACATTAAAATTTGAGAAGGTGACAAAATAAAATGAATGAGAATAAGTGAATGACTCAAGCATTACATTTTAATCTTTTAAAGGAGGAAGCATTTTTATTATAATTCGTTTTATTGATAAATGCATTTAATATTCTCAACATCTCTTAATAATTAATCTGAATAATATACTTTATCTTGTTATAATTGATTATTACGTATTATGGAGTATTTCTTACTTCTTTTTTATTCACTTCATCACTAAATTCAAACCCTTATTTAGTTATTTTACTTTTTTTTTTTTTGCTCTATAATAAGACTTTTACAAGTTGCTAGTAAATTTGTAGGGTAAAACAAAAAATAAAAAAAATTAGATTACTTCGTAACAAATATCATCATACGACGGTCGTGCTATAAGTTAACAAGGGTGTTGGTAGCTAGATGACAAAGACGAGATATTCATTTGGAAAAGACGATGACTTGGTAGCAGATAGGACCAAAAGTGACCCCTCAAATAGCTGAACCGTACAATCTTATTAAAGAAATAATACGGATCGGAGCATAATTATTGATAAGTACGTTGATTAGGCTAGCTATGTGGTGTACCTATCATCATCTCAACACATAAAGTCCAAACCCACTTTAGAATTACATAGAATATCATTTATACTTTGTATTATTAATGCCAATGTATGTCATGGTATTATTAATTAGCATAGACCAATTTACCAACCTATCTCTAATATTTAGAAATGAAATTTGAATAATGATTAATACACTTACAAATTTTGCAATAATAATCGAGTGTTTTTTTATTTATTTTACTTATTTAATTATTTTGTGTAACTTGTAAGTACTTTAATACTGAATGATATTCAACCTTCTTTAGTTGTAAATCTTGTAATAATTGTATAGATATGGTTCATAGTTCTCTTGGAATAATGCGTCAAAGTGCAACAAATTTCAAAATATACAATGCAAATAACTAAATCCACTCTAGCCGAAAATAATAATCATAATTATTTAACCTACTTTCTCAGGGCTCGTTTGGCATTATTGTGGTTTTCTGTTTTTCTGTTTTTTTGTTTATTATAAGTATATGATATATGTCACATAATGAATAAAAAATTATTTAAACTTATTAAAATTATAATAATTTTGAAAACTGACAACAAAAAAGTGGAAACACCTTTTTCTTGTTTCCAGTTTTTGGTTTTTAGTTTACAAAAAAATAGGAAACTGAAAACCAAAAATAGTGCCAAACAAGCCCTCATATTTCAAATTTACTTTTTAATACTCTCTTTTTATTTGAAGTTATACAACTCCAAGTTGATAAAAAAAAAAAATGGAATTGCCGAGTACTCCGTAGAATCTCTGTGCACTGTATTAATGGTACAGCCGTACAAAGTGTCGGCTAACAATAGTAAGTCTACATTTCCTTTTTCCTTTTTTTTTTTTTTTTTTTTTTTTTTTTTTAATTTTTTTATTTTTTGAATACATTACACTTTTTAAGTATGTTTCCTAATCCTAACCCAACGTCCACTACTTCATAAACACTACTTACTAAGTATTAACCCCTGTTCTAAATAATTAACTTTATCAAATCTAACACATTTGCTAATACACTAGCTAATTTGACCCTTAATAATAGATACTGAGTATAAATCAGTAAAAATTATTTAAAAAGTTAATATTGTGAAATCAAACTAATACGGAGCACATATTTAACATGCATGATAATGTTAGTTAAAGCTACATTTAAATTTAACCTAAAAGAAGTGAAAACAGTCTATGCCAATTATTTTGGAAAGTTGAGGCCTGAGAGTATAAAAATAATATTGTATGTCATAAATTTTGAATGAGTGATCTTGTAACTTTATTGTCCTTTAATTTACATTGATCACGTATTCGATCAGGCATGTACACTTAATTTAAAAAAACAAAAGAAATTTATAAAGAATCTTATGGTCTATGGATCTAGTTTATAAAGACTTGATACATTTTTAGTTTTCCTTACATAAAACTAATTGTTATTACCAAGTGTTATTAAGAAATACAGATTATTATATTTCTTATGGTTAACGAATGTAATTTCTTACAGAATACTCATTAAATTAACATTAACAAATATAGTAATTAGCTGGAAGGGCCCCAGAAAAGGCACTTATCTTTTGGTTCATTTGATAAGCCCTCCAATACTCGTATATTCATGATGCGGCGAAGTGGATTCACTTATATACGGTATAAGTATAATTATTAATTTTGTTATTAAGATATAAGAATCTTGACTTTGTAAACTCTTTAATAATTTCTTTAATTCTGAATATTAACCCACCAACACCCTTTATTTTAATTATTATTAATTAAATATCTTATGATTACGTAGTGTACTCGCTGGGATCTTCACTGGCTTTATTATCAACTTTTGTAATGTCAACGTTACCTTACTATAAATATTCACGTCTACAACAACGTAATACAACAACAAGCCCAATACAACTTTTTTTCTTGTACTAGTTGTACAACATTTAGATTTTTCTAAATTCCTAAAAAAAAAAAAAAACAAAAAACATGGCCGGTGAGCCTGGTAGCTCCATGCATGGAGTCACCGGAAGGGAACAATCGTTCGCCTTCTCGGTCTCCCCCAACACAGTCCCTATAGACACGACGGCCAAGTTTTCTTTGCCAGTCGATGCAGAGCACAAGGCTACTAAGCTTAAGATTTTCTCCTTGGCAAAACCCCACATGACTACCTTCCACCTAAGTTGGATATCATTTTGTGCGTGTTACATATCCACTTTCGCGGCTGCACCCTTAGTCCCTATTATTAGGGACAACCTTGATTTAACTAAAAGAGACATCGGTAATGCTTCGGTTGCATCCGTCTCAGGAAGTGTGTTCTCTAGGCTAGTCATGGGAACAGTGTGTGACCTCATGGGACCAAGGTACGCTTGTGCGTTCCTAGTCATGTTGACCGCCCCCACGGTCTTCTGCATGTCGGTGATAGACGATGCAGCTGGATACGTGGCGGTAAGGTTCATGATAGGTTTTTGTCTAGCCACTTTCGTGTCGTGCCAGTATTGGATGAGTACCATGTTTAATGGTAGGATTATCGGGTTGGTTAATGGGACGGCGGCAGGGTGGGGGAACGTAGGAGGTGGTGCAACCCAACTTCTTATGCCTTTGATTTTCGAGATCATCCGGCGTACAGGAGCTACACCATTTGTAGCATGGAGGATTGCCTTCTTTATACCAGGAATGTTACATATTATCATGGGAATATTGGTGCTAACCCTAGGTCAAGACTTGCCTGATGGCAACCTTGGTGCCTTACAAAAGAAGGGTGAAGTTGCCAAAGACAAATTCTCCAAGGTAATTTAATATACTGTATATTATATTCTTAATTACTCATCCTAATAATGTTTTCTAAGAACTTTAGGTTTTCGTAATAATTGATCAGAAATATATGAACTAATAATGTTTATGTCATTGCTTATATAATATAGGTACTTTGGTATGCAATCTCCAACTACCGTACATGGATCTTTGTGCTCCTCTATGGCTACTCTTTGGGTGTGGAGTTGACCACCGATAACGTCATTGCAGAATACTTTTTTGATAGGTATTTTTCATATTAATTTCCCCATTTTTTGTGAATGATTTTATTAATTTTTGAGAGGATTGTGAATGTTGTTAATTAAAATGTTAATAATAATTGCCATATATGCTATAATTAATTATATTTGTTACTTTAAGTATTGAGCAAATATACAAGTATGTCGTTGATGATTAATATTTCTACTTTTAACTTTTTATATCATCGATAAAAATACTTGTAAAAATTATTGTTGACTGAGACTTAAAGTTGATGAAATAAAAAAAATTAATGATATGCTGTTAAACTATTACTTAAAAATGCATTTCCGGCATTAATGGATGTGCTAATTACATGGAAACAAGTAGGAATACTTTGTTTGACTTAGCTTCATCTTAGATGCGATACCTTCTTTTTTTAATTCAACATGTATTATTAAATTTTTTTATCACTATTAGATTCTAAATATGAAGTATATTCTAGTAGATCTTTCACGTCTAAATTTTAAAACTTTGGAATAAGACAAACAAGATGATTCATTCTATTTGTATCGAATCATCAATCTCCAGCTCATAATGCTAAGCTTGATACTTGATGTGAGTGATATCAATGACATGCGTGTACGGATAATCAAAACTACTCCGTATAATTAGGAGTATTTTAATTCGTATTAAGTATTAACCGGACAATACAAAATTGACATAGCATTAAACAATTAATATATCATATGTCTAGTTAACATACTCGGAATCATACATCAATTAATGTTATTATTTATTAGTTTTTATTTTGTTGACCGTGGCCTAACGATTCTTATGAATTGGAGGCTCGAAGTATCTTTAGCTGATTGACATTGTAAAGTTATAAATTATGAACGTAGAATATTAACAATATGACGTATTATTTGACAGATTCAACCTAAAGTTGCACACAGCAGGAATCATCGCAGCTAGTTTTGGAATGGCTAACTTATTTTCACGCCCCTTAGGAGGGTTAGCTTCCGACTACAGTGCCCGTTACTTCGGTATGAGAGGCCGACTTTGGACCCTTTGGACCTTCCAAACCATGGGTGGTCTATTTTGCATTTGGCTAGGGTTATCCAACACCCTACCCATGGCAATTGTAGCATTAGTCCTCTTCTCACTCGGTGCTCAAGCCGCGTGTGGAGCAACCTATGGGGTTGTCCCCTTTATTTCTCGACGATCCCTAGGAATCATATCCGGCCTCACGGGTGCAGGAGGCAACATTGGATCCGGATTGACTCAATTTATATTTTTCACCGCGGGTAGTTTTAGCACTCACCGCGGTCTTACTTACATGGGAATCATGACTATTGCGTGCACGTTGCCCGTGACCTTGGTGCATTTTCCGCAATGGGGTAGTATGTTCTTACCCCCTACTAAGAATGCTAATGAAGAGGCTTACTATGTTGCTGAGTACGACGACGATGAGAAGAGAAAGGGGATGCATGAAGGAAGTGTTAAGTTTGCCGAAAGTGCCCGGTCTGAGCGAGGTGGGAAGGTGGCTTCTGTTGCTACTCCACCTACACAAAGTCCCAACCCTAACAATATTTAGTAAACTATAATTACTCTTGTTTTTATTTTTTATGCTTTTGGGTTCACATGATCACATCCATTATACTTGGTATGAGTTAGTAAGTCGTATAAGTTAAGTAAGTATTGGTTACTCTTGTAATTGAAATTGTAATATATTAAGATTCAGTAATTATGTATACATATATGAGCTAGCTACAACTGTGCGTTGAATTAGCCCCGTAAAATGTCACATTCAATATCAAGATCAAATTATTCAAAGTCTCAAAGATATAGCTTTATGGACAATGCATGACAACATATGCTTGACATTCGAGCACACCTATGTACACCGTAATATATAATCTGCTACTTATATTTATATTGGACATGTATGGATAAAAATAAAATTGAATTAGGCTCATTGTATTAATTTGGAGTACTTAGAAATATTGATAGGCCTCTCTAGGGCATATATATTACCACTGTTCTTTGACATTAAATTAAAGAATTGGTACTTGGTTTAAAAAATAAATAAAAAATAAAAAAGAATTGGTACTTAGTAATTTATGGCTGCATACAGTAACTTCAATTCCATTGTCAAAAAGACCGACCTAAGATTAAACTTGATAAGAGTATAATTTAAATACTATCAACAATAATGGAGCTAAGCTTTTAATTGAATTGGTCATTGACATGGTATCAAGAGCTAGCATTACAAGAAGCAAGGTAACGAATTCAAATCTCATCCACCCCTCATTTCAAAATGGAATATTTAACACCAGGTAAACCGGCCACAAACTTCAATGTGGAGCTCTCCTAGCTAATACTACAACAATAAATTAACAGCTACAACAACAACTAATTTTGTTAAGCCGGTCGAGAAACAAGACAAGGATCCAATTACCCATTCTAAATTAAAATCTACGGAGTACTCGATCTGTATTAACTATTGAAGTCCATACTGTCTAGAAGTTTCCCAATTTTACTAGTCTGACACGGTCTACAATTTCTAACTAAACGTACTTTTTCCTCTTTTGTTGATTATTTGTTATTGGTGTTCCCTCTTGAGGATCATGATTTAATGAGCATTAACTTAGTAATTATGTATCGTTTTAATATTTAAAAATACAAAGTACACCACTAATTATTTCTATTAATCAGGTCATATGAACAACCAGCAACTAATTATAGAATATACAAGTATCTTTTTTATCCTATTTTTTAAGCAAAGTAGAAGATTCCTCATTCAAAATATAATTTTGGCACAATGCCGGTTATTTTCCGACCCTATAATCCAATGGTTTTGGGTTATTGGGTCAACCATTTGCTGGAGGATAAGGAATGCTGTTTAAAAAACATGTTGTTGTCCAATAGAGGAAAGAATTAAGGCTGTAATTCAAATAATTTTTCAACAAACATTTCTTAATTAAAAGAATTGACAAAATATTAAAGTATATATAAATATATTGAATATGAACCAAATGTCTCTTCAGATGATATAATCATATAAGCAAGGAATTGAAATATGCATGCTGCTGACTCTTCAATGAACCTATGTGTTGCTCGATATGCACGAATCAAAATCCTCTGTCTCAATTTTTATAAATCGTATATAAGCCTAGTGGCTAATTATTTAGTTAATTAACATGGAGTAATAATTCAATTATATGAATAATTGATTCAAAAAATCAATGCTTTATAATTTAAACATCAATTGATTAAATTAAATGCCATGTACATCATAAATGAAATAGTGGATAATAATGTGTATAAATCAGATTAATCACATCACTTAATTATGAGGATCAATCTTTTCAATTAGAGATATTAAAGGCGGTAATTAACAACACAACCGTGGTAATCACATGTGGATTCGGCCAAGTGGCTTATAAAATGGTGTTGCTTAATGGAAAACCATTTCAAAACTACAAGATAAAATAACACCCACGCACCTCCAAATTGTACATAGAGGTCAAATGTTACAATTGGTACACCTTATATTGATGATGCGAGATGAGATACATTGGTTGCCAACTAGGGCTTGCCTGTGAATAGCGATTTTTATTGACATCCTCCGAGAGATATATACTAATTGACACATTGTGTAGCTAGTTGTATTGCCAGTAACGAGTTTATTGAGAAGATGACTATAATCATATAGATTATGATTAAAATTAAATCAAAGTGACCTCTCATATGGATGAATAATATGATACCACAATAATGTTAAATTAAAATATATTATATGTGCATATATAGGGGGTATTCCTTATAATGGTTAGTATGATAAGTACGTTACTCAAGCTATGCATGAGTTGTACATATCATGATCTCAGCATATACAAAGTCCAAGGGCATTCCTCAATTATATTATGATCATGATTGATGCTTTGTACCACTTGTACTATATTGTAATAATAATAACAAAAAAAAAAATCAATAATTAGCATTTTTGCCTAATACTCCATAAAATTTTAAAATTACTTTTCTTTTTATTAAAAATTAAATAAACTAGTGATAGATCAATAATCGACTAGTTGTAGAAATAAATTTATGTCTTAAATTGCTTGCAACAAACAGAGTATAAATTATTTTTTGGCATACATTTCAAGGAAAAAATAAGCTTAATTAATTAATCTACTTTTAAAGTTTTTAAGTCAATCAAACAAGTATAACATTTTTTTTGTAAAAAAAAAAAAAATATGCACACCCGGATGTAAGGTGCAAGTATTTTCAATCTACCCAATTAATATCTTTTGCTCATTTTAAAATCTTAAAATGAGAAAAAAAATATCAAATGATAAAAAAAACTACCCTTAAATGCACCTATCTCTATATACCTGAATGTATATAAAAACATTTTCGATAAAGTTTTTATGAGTCAGATTCTCTCTAAAAAAGAATAGAGGCCCCCATAATTGGAATATACCACATTTGGTGCAATTAAGAATTCTAATCACAATTATTAAAATAAAATTCTGACTTTGTAAACTCTTTGATAATATATTTCTTTATTTAAAATAGTAACCCTTCAACTCTACAAATGTGTAATCACCCTTTTCTCCAAACTTCCATTGAATAAAAAATGATTATGTATGATACCCGTTGGGATCTTCATTGGCCTCATTATCACCTTTTACATTGTCAACGTTACATACTATACGAGTATATATATATACTCTAACAAGTACTTGTATCCAACAACGTAAACTAATACAACAATACATACAAATTTACAAACCCTAAACCCAAAAAAAAAAAAAAAATCATAAAATCAAAAACAAAAAAAGTTCATCAATGGCTACTGGTGAGCCCGGAAGCTCCATGCATGGAGTCACCGGAAGGGAACAATCGTACGCCTTCTCGGTCTCCCCCAACACAGTCCCTATAGACACGACGGCCAAGTTTTCTTTGCCAGTCGATGCAGAGCACAAGGCCACTAAGCTCAAGATATTCTCCTTGGCAAAGCCTCACATGACCACTTTCCACCTTAGTTGGATATCATTTTGTGCGTGTTACATATCCACTTTCGCGGCTGCTCCCTTGGTTCCTATCATTAGGGACAACCTTGACCTTACTAAGAGGGATATTGGTAATGCTTCGGTTGCATCCGTCTCAGGGAGTGTCTTCTCTAGGCTTGTCATGGGAACCGTGTGTGACCTTATGGGTCCAAGGTACGCTTGTGCCTTCCTAGTCATGTTGACCGCCCCTACGGTCTTCTGCATGTCGGTTATAGACGATGCAGCTGGATACGTGGCGGTGAGGTTCATGATAGGTTTTTGTCTAGCCACTTTCGTGTCGTGCCAGTATTGGATGAGTACCATGTTTAATGGTAGGATTATCGGGTTGGTTAATGGGACGGCGGCAGGGTGGGGAAACGTAGGAGGTGGTGCAACCCAACTTCTTATGCCTTTGATTTTCGAGATCATCCGGCGTACAGGAGCTACACCATTTGTAGCATGGAGGATTGCCTTCTTTATACCAGGAATGTTACATATTATTATGGGTATATTGGTGCTTACCCTTGGTCAAGACTTGCCTGATGGTAACCTTGGTGCCTTACAAAAGAAGGGTGAGGTGGCCAAAGATAAATTCTCTAAGGTAACTTTCTTAAATTACTCAAAATTCTTTTCAAGTTTGTATATATATTTAATTCTCTTCAACCGTCCTTTTAAGTTTGTCTGAGAGACTAGTAATTTTCACTTTCGTAAGACCTGCTTAAACATTATTGATACTCTTTAAAGTATGTACAGAGTATTTACTGATCATGTTTATGTTATTTCTTAATTAATATAGGTACTTTGGTATGCAATCTCCAACTACCGTACATGGGTCTTTGTGCTCCTCTATGGCTACTCTTTGGGTGTGGAGTTGACCACCGATAACGTCATTGCAGAATACTTTTTTGACAGGTAATTTCATATTTTCCTTGATTATTTGTATAGACTTCTAAACTCATATCAACGTATTATTACTAGACTTTTGAATATTATTCTTGTTTGTTATTAATCATTTTAGAAAGTATCTAACAAATCAACTAGGATTTCAACTTGGGAGTAATGTATATATTCATCATTAACCTGAAATTAGTATAATAACTAGTGAACTATTGCTAGGTTGAATTCATATTACAATCTTTATCATATAAACTCAAATCTTGCAAATAAATAAAAAGCTATTTAATTAATTTATTTGACAACGTATACACTATCTATATATGCATCTATATTATTGGACTACTTTACATCAAAAAATACATGTATAATATCCCATCAAGCCATGCCACTTGTCTAGTTTGAATTTATCTTGAAAGTGATTGGCCTATCCTTTAATTAATTTTTATTAAGGTATGAAATTATTATAACATTGGAATCTTTTGATCAATATTATACAAAATAGAACTTAGATTCTACACGTCTACATTAGCTAGATAATATTTGTGACTTTTTCCTAGAGCTATGATTCAACCCATTTCGTTCTCATACGTCAGTCTAATAATGATACTCATTGATCGGAGAATCTTTATTTGATAATTAAACATTATGTATGTATTTCTAGAATTTGGCCTCAAAAAAAAAAAAAAAAAAAAAAAAAAAAAAAAAAAAAAAAAGTATTTCTAGAATTTGAACATATGTACTTATAAATTAAAATAATCAAACCAAATTTTAAAAGTTGGGTTATGTTTAAGCACTATTTGGTAATTAACAGGTTGTTGATTAATGCAATGTTTTATTAACAAGTTTGATTAGTTAATTCTATTAACTGGTTTGACTAGTTGATACGAAGTAGTAAGTTAGTTGTTGTATAAAAGTGTTTGATACATCATAAATAATGTTGAATATTGTTAGTTACTTTAGTACACCACGTAATAACGAAAAAGCTAAATAATAGATAATCGTATTGATATGATGGTATGGTTTGACAGATTCAACCTCAAGTTGCACACAGCAGGAATCATCGCAGCTAGTTTTGGAATGGCTAACTTATTTTCCCGCCCCTTGGGAGGGCTAGCTTCCGACTACAGTGCACGTTACTTCGGTATGAGAGGCCGACTTTGGACCCTTTGGACCTTCCAAACCTTGGGTGGTCTCTTCTGCGTGTGGCTAGGCTTAGCCACAACCCTACCCACTGCCATCGTAGCACTAGTCCTTTTCTCACTAGGGGCTCAAGCCGCGTGTGGGGCAACCTATGGGGTCGTCCCCTTCATTTCTCGACGATCCCTAGGGATCATATCCGGCCTCACGGGTGCAGGAGGCAACATTGGATCCGGAGTGACTCAATTTATTTTTTTCACAATGGACAATTTTAGCACCCATGAAGGTCTTATGTACATGGGAGTCATGACTATTGCGTGCACATTGCCCGTGGCCTTGGTGCATTTCCCTCAATGGGGTAGTATGTTCTTTCCACCTTCTAAGAGTGCTAATGAGGAGGCTTACTACATTTCCGAGTACGACGAAAATGAGAAGAGCAAGGGAATGCATGAAGGAAGTGTCAAGTTTGCTGAAAGTGCCCGGTCTGAGCGTGGAAGGAAGTCTGCTACACCAAGTCCCAACCCTAACAATATTTAATAAGTTACATACTTTCGTTTTTTATTTGCTTTTGCCTTAAACAACGATGATATGATGAACTCCTATAGTAAATTATTCGAAGTTCTTTATTTACTTTTGGATTTTTGGCTCATGAGTTATGGAGATAACCTTGTAGCAAGTGAATTTTGCTTGCCTTAACTTACATACATGTATACTATTGCTTTTGTATCTTCAACAGTTCTTGCTTGTTTTAATTTGGTTTCTATCTTGCACAAATTTTTTTTGCAAAATTCATTTGTCTTGTAAGATTAG
Source organism: Chenopodium album (assembly GCF_948465745.1). Taxonomy (NCBI): domain Eukaryota; kingdom Viridiplantae; phylum Streptophyta; class Magnoliopsida; order Caryophyllales; family Amaranthaceae; genus Chenopodium; species Chenopodium album. The sequence continues at coordinate 5,166,736 of NC_137859.1, forward strand.
GAACACATGACTACACAATTGAATTTAATAATACATTATTTGTGTTTCGCTATGCAACCTTATTGCAAAAGTGCTGGCTGTGTCTGTTTCACCGTGAGCCCACCATTCAAAAAGTAATATTAATATCTAATAGATAGCTTGATACAATTGCTTCAAAAAAAAAAAAAAAAAGATAGCTTGATACAATTTGCTAAAAAAAAAATTTAAAAAAAAAAAAGCTTTATATAAAATTTGCAACTTGTCAACATACATCCATTTCATCATAGTGAGTCTAAACTCACACAATACATTCTCTTTTTTTATCTGAAAGTATTTAATATAGTTAATGAGTAATTATTGGTTGTGCTACGGAGTACAAAGGATATACAATGGTTGTACGATATATTTCGTCTCTTCAATTTGCATAAACTAAAATTCATCTAAGAAAGTGTAACGGGTTGGCGCACTAAAACTGATAAAAGGAGATCTAGTTGACACTTGATCTATTACCGTCTTTTCCTCAAGAAACCATATATAAAATAAAAAATCTCCAATTTATCATAATAAACGAAAATGTTTATCCATGCCTCTAAATAAATTGATATCCTCGTACAAATCCAATAAAATTCGATTTCTTTCAAAAAAAAAAAAAAAAAAAAATCCAATAAAATTCGATAATTAAAATAGAAAAATAAAAACCTTCTTGTAATGACTAATGAGTAACCATTAGTCATGGTTTCAAAAAAAAAAAAAGTAACCATTAGTCATCCTCCCTCGTCTTCATCAATATAATAAAATTGGGTAAAAAATCAAGTCACTCGCAGTCGCACTGATGGAGTCAACAGCAGCTTCAAAGACCAGTGGAGCTAATTCAGAATCTTTAGTACCTCGTATTATCTCTCAGGTCAGATCGATCCTGCATTAATTTCTGGGATTTTATTTGTTCATTATGAAAATCAAAATCCTCCATTTATGATTTTTGTACATTAATCTGAGTAAATAGATTCAAACAAAATAAATTTTGCAGTTTAAAATAGCTCTATGTCAATTAATGGTAACTACTGATAAAGATACAAACTTGGATCGCGCTCGAAACATGCTCGAGGAAGCTGCTGATAAGGGTGCTAAGCTTCTTGTTTTACCTGTAACTTTCTTCACTCTCACTTAATTTCATTTTTGTTCTTGTTATTGTATTAAAGAAAGCCACTAAAATAATGATATAGATGAAATTCGATTTAATCAGTTATAAGCTTATTTATTGCACTTCTACTGCTTGATGAAATGCTGCAGATTTTTTTTTTTTTTTTTTTTTTTTTTTTTTTTTTTTTTTTTTTTTTTTTTTTTTTTTGTGTGTGTGTGTGAAAAGGGTGGAAAATGAATTTCTTTGTTGAAGAATAAAACTCGTTTAGTTTAGTATATTTTCCTTGAAACCAATATAGCACAGTCTAAGGTCTGTTCTCATACGATTATTTTCAATTCAACTCTAATAACTTAAGTTCAGTTCAATTTAGCTCCTAATTTCCTTTTCTTATATAATATTCATTTCAGTGTAGTTCAGCTCATTTCAGTCAATGAGAAGAGGTCCTAAGATTAATCATGTTGAATTCATTGTTAATACTTGTTGGTCATGAATATATAGGAAATGTGGGTGTGCCCCTATTCACATGAGTACTTTGCAAAGTGTGCTGAAGAGCTTGATAAAGAGGAATCATCACAGGCTTTTCGTATGTTATCGAAAGTTGCTAGCAGTCGTAAGATCACAATAGTTGGGGGGTCAATTCCAGAGAGGAAAAATGGTAAAATGTATAACACATGTTGTGTGTTTGGACCGGATGGAATGCTCAAAGCTAAGCATAGTAAAGTAAGCCCTCTTGTAATGATCATAATAATTAGCTAGGTGAACTGGTAGTTAAATGTGAATTTCTGTTGGTTTTGAATGTGCATTTGCAGTTGCACTTGTTTGATTATTACGAACCTGGATCTTTGTTTAAGGAGTCGGATTCCTTCACTGCTGGAGACACACCTACAGTTGTGGACACAGGTAGTATTGCAGTGTTAATTCGCTACTTGAGTAAAGGCTCAGATTGAGAATATAGCTCCTGATATTGAACAGAAGTTCCAGTGTATATCCAAATTTGATCCTACAGTAACATTAAAGTAATACTGTAATATCTGTTCTGAATGTTAATTGGTTACCCTATCAAATAACAAATGTTTTTTCTTGTAGGATTTCATGTGTTGCTACTGATGTATTCTGTAATACATTTCGCTTCTTCTTTAGGGTGTGATTGATCTATGCTGTTTATCATCAATGTTGTTTGAGCTAGCCTAGCAAGTAACATAAGTTGGATGATTGAGTATCCATTAAATTCCTTTTACATATGCTACTAAAATATTGAATTGTGTCAAAGAAAAGCATGTATACTTCTTGAAGACTTGTGATTCTGAATTCTGATGCATTTTAAGCTGAACAGCATGTATTAATATTGTATAAATGCCTGCAGATGTAGGCCGCATAGGGATTGGTATCTGTCATGACATACGCTTCCCAGAGCTTGCTATGATGTACAGAGCAAAAGGTTCTTATATTATGTCTCGTTTTGAAAGTGGCACTACTCAACTTAAAATATATATACATTATCCCGAAATACAGAGAGAATCAAATGATTCTGTTGATACATTCGAGTAAGTAATTATGTATGCAATGCCAGGTGCTGACTTGATTATTTATCCTGGTGCATTCAATATGAGCACTGGAAAAATGCTCTGGGAACTAGAAACAAAAGCCAGGCAAGTACTTAGCTAACACATCGAATTGAAATTCTGCCTTAGCAAATGTGTTTGATAATTATTGACCTTGAAAAAGCATTGATGACATTAAATTTGGAGCAAGGGGACTAATTTATACTAAAATCTAGTCATTTGTGTTGGAAGATGTTTGCACTTTATGCTTGTCTCATGATTGAAATTGTTGGTCATGTTGATCTATCTCCTAAATCTGTGATTTCGGGTTCTTTGACATGTACACCGTTTCATCAGGGCAATTGATAACCAGGTAGCATTACTAACTCTCTTCAATTCCTGCCTAGTCTCTTGTGTAATCGGTGTAAAAAGATGACAGTAAGAATGAATGTTTTTTGTTTCTTGTAGGTGTTTGTTGCTGTTTGTTCACCATGCCGAGATTCAGCTGGATCTTACACAATTTGGGGTCATTCCATGATTGTTGGTCCAGTAATTACTAATGATCCTAGCATACTATGTTATGTTTTGATATCAAATTCGGACAATTTAAGGATTATACTGATGTAATATACTGATTTTTATATGCATGTCTGCATGACAGAGTGGTGAAATAAAAGGTAAAGCAGAACATGAAGAGAAAATTGTAATAGTTGAGATTGATTATGCAGAAAACCAGCTTCAGAGGTACTTATTACTTCCATTGTAAATTGAGGGGAAAAAATTCTCTAATTATTACATTTTGTTATCTTGATCTGAATGTTTGCATGCTTTATTCAGAGAGCTCTTCCCTCTGCTGAACCAACATAAGGAAGAAATATACAAATTTCTGGATACAGAACAGTCGAAATTCGCTAAATATGCTGAGTCTTGTAGTGCTTCATGACTTAGCTTGTGCAATCAATCAATCACCGCCTTAATCCCATAAGTAGGGTTTGCTACATGAACCAAAATGATTATTCCATGTAGTCATCCACAAAAATCTTCCTCCTCCGTCCCTTGCGATCAAATGCCTCATGCTCCTGTATAAGTAGAAGCTTATTATACTCCATGAGATATTGAGATGTATGCTGATGGCCTGATGCTGGTAAAATTTTAGCCTGCAGAAGAGTTGTACTACTTCTATATAAAAGTGCTGTAATTTCTTTACTTTTGAAACAAGTGCTGTAATTTCTTCTCCATAGTATAATGATGATGTAACATCTTATTTTGTCATGCGTTGATTGGTTTTGACTAAATCATTTACATCAAAGAGTAATGAAGTTTTACAGTAGAATAACGAGGAATTTTAAAGGGAGGAAAGTTAGGCATTTGTAAATGCCTAACATTGATTAATATATTTTTAAAACACATGATAGAGAGAGAAAAGAGGAGAGAGATAGGAAGAGAAAGGTCTGTTGGTGGACCCCACCTATTTTTTGGTCGGATTGTATCACGTGATGGGGTACCACATGTTGATTGTTCCACGTATAGTTTATACAGTACCATTGAATCCTCAGTGATACTATTTATGCATAAATTTTGTACCACTGAATGCATATATAATATCATTATGTGTATATATATAGTATCACTGTATATTCAGTGGTACCATTTGATCATCCAATGATACCAGAATATGCATTCGTTGATAGAGTATAAAACATATTCCTGGGCCTCAACCATCAGCTTAAGCTTTTGGTTGAGTTGGTCCTCTAACATGGTATCAGAGCCAGCGTGACACAAAGGTCACGGGTTCGAATCTCATCCACCCCTTCTTCAAAGTGGAATTAATTCGCAGCAGGTATGGGTGGGCCTGTGTTGTATCCACATTTCAAGCCCAAAGGGCCTTTCCTGTGAGGGGGAGTGATAGAGTATAAAACATATTCCTGGACATCAACCATCAGCTTAAGCTTTTGGTTGAGTTGGTCCTCTAACATTCGTTTGTGCATATGCCTAATTACATGAATACCCCTTGTTACCATTTCTAGTTTCTCGTAGAATAACTACAGTAAAGTGCTAATTTTGAAATTTTTCACTTATATAATATTGCATGTATATATATTTTAGAATTTTACATATATATTTTATAAGTGGATTTACAAAACTAGTTAATAATATTGTTCTTCTTTGATTCATTAATTCAGCAGGACTCATAATGTCTCGTATTTAGATTTACTTAAGAACATATACATGAATAGAGTAAAAACTCGATCCAATTTATCTTGTCTCGTTTTTACCCTTAGTTATTAGATCCCATTTTTAATTATGAACGAAAAATCGAAAATAATTGTTAAATCAACTAGGAGTAAAAAAAAAAAGTCAACTACTCTTCATATATTAGAGAGATTCGGCGAACGGAATGAATTGTCCTTTGTACTTTTGGTACCTAGGTAAGCCACCCTCTTCGTAGTTACTTACGTGCGGCGTAACGTTTATCATTATTTTTTCATTTTTATCTACTTAATCAACACTCTTCTAAATTATGACTTAATACACCCTTTAATAAATCACCCTTTATTTTTTTGACGAGTGGGTTGCATGATGATCCAATGTGCATTATTTAAACAAATAATGATACATTTGTATTAGAAAAATTAAACCAATTCTACATAAAATGAGAGTTTGACTACGTAATACAGTACATATTAAACAAGAAAAATTCATTTTTATTTTGATGATCTAGCAAACGAAATGAGTTACTCCGTACATATTTGTTATTTAAAAAAGATCCGTACCAAATTCAAATTAAAGATGATGATAGTCTTGATCTACTTGTTTGTTATTAACGATTGTAAAACTATCTCTAATTCTTACAACATAATATTAATATAGTTTACTGTTTTGAACTAAACTACTCTCTCTAATTCTTTAAATTCTTCTCATTTCGCTTTCATCTAGTTGCTAATGCGAATTGTAAATATCTAGAATTACACGTTAGTGAAAAAATATATATATATATATGTTTGCTAATCTAAAATTAGTTATCGAGAAGAATCAAACAATACCCCACTTAATTATATTTTACCTTATAATTTGAATAAACTATACAGTAAAAGTTTTTTTTTTTTTTTTTTTGAGACATAGAAGATTATATATTTTAAGTTACAAATAGTGTTTAGATTTTAAATGAAAAGAATATGACCAGAAGAAGTACATAATCAAATATTCGAAATTTGGAATTATAAAGTATTCGAAATTTCAAAGTAAAACTAAATGAAGCAAAGTAAAATAAATTTTAACAAATTACACAATGGAAAAGTGAGAAAAATTCAAGCACGGCCTAGTAAAAACCCTCTGATATACTAGAGTTGTGCCAAACTTTGTTTCGTACCAAGTATTTTACTTGCTTAACAAGTATCCAATTTGGCCACTACTCGTGTATACTAATAGATTCCGTCTGGATTCCATCAATTTTTTCGATTCTCCATTGACATTGTAAACAACCCTTTAAATGATACACTTTTTAAATACCAATAAGGCTAACAAACTATGTTTAAACTTAAATTTATTTGATTAAGTCTTATTGCCTATTCTAATCTTCAATCCTTAACTTCATTACATTGTCAATGTTAAGTATTATAAATAGTGGTGTCACTTAATTAGTTATCCTCATAAAAAAAAACCCAAACAAGTAATTAAGCAAATACTATTAGCTAGGTATACCGCCTTAGCTAAATACTTACAACCCCCCCCCCCCCCCCAAACAAAAAAAATCTAAAAAAAAAAAATTCATGGCCGGAAGTGAGCCAGGTCACTCGGCGGATGGGGTGAATGGGAAGGACCCGTCACACGCCTTCTCTGTCACCCCATCCCACACGGCCAAGTTTGCTCTGCCAGTCGATGCAGAGCACAAGGCCACAAAATTCAAAATCTTATCCCTAGCCAAACCCCACATGACTACATTCCACCTAAGTTGGATTTCCTTTTGTACGTGTTTCATATCCACTTTCGCGGCTGCACCCTTGGTCCCAATCATAAGGGACAACCTCAATCTCACCCAAGTAGACATTGGTAACGCAGGAGTAGCTTCCGTCTCAGGAAGTGTCTTCTCTAGGCTTGTCATGGGCACGCTTTGCGACCTCATGGGACCGAGGTACGCTTGTGCATTCCTAGTCATGTTGATAGCCCCTGCCGTGTTTTGCATGTCTTTGATAGAAGATGCATCAGGGTACGTGGCAGTGAGGTTCATGATAGGGTTTTGTCTAGCCACTTTCGTGTCGTGCCAATATTGGATGAGTACCATGTTTAACGGACAAATTATAGGGCTTGTGAATGGGACGGCTGCAGGATGGGGTAATGCCGGAGGTGGTGCAACCCAACTTCTTATGCCTGTGGTCTATGAGATCATTTGTCGTATCGGAGCCACGTCTTTTGTAGCTTGGAGGATTGCCTTCTTCATTCCAGGGTTGCTTCATATTATTATGGGGATTTTGGTTCTTACACTTGGTCAAGATTTGCCTGATGGTAACCTTGGTGCCTTACAAAAGAAGGGTGAGGTTGCTAAGGACAAACTCCCTAAGGTAATCTATCCTTGTAGTATTATTTTGTTACATTGATCGTCTCTAAATTTTAATCATGAAAAAGATGTCTAGCTATTAACTTATTACTATACATTAGACATACATACAGCGTATTAGTACATACTGCTCAATTAATGGTTCATCATTTATCGTCTTTTCAGAATATTATTATTTATATGGAATGTTTTATCAATCTCATTTACATCTGTAAATTGTAACAAACATGCATGCTTTTGTATGATTTTGTGTACACTCTAATTTTCTTAGTTATACGTTATTTTGTATATTTATTTGGGTTTATAAGAGTATAATACCAATAATTGACATATTTTTTGCTTGCCAATCTATTTCTCTAATTTAGGTGCTTTGGTATGCTGTCTCCAATTACCGGACATGGATCTTTGTACTCCTCTATGGCTACTCCTTAGGTGTGGAGTTGACTACTGATAACGTTATTGCAGAATACTTTTTTGATAGGTATTCTTATGATACTTTTTTAAAATAATTTTTTATGATTTCTTTCTTTATTGTCTGCATTAATTATATTTTTTTTTGTTTTAGAATTTATGAAACCAAATCCAACATACACAACATGTCTTTGAACTGCAAAAATTGTGTATACGTGAAGCAATATTACTTTAGTAGAGTAATAGCTTAAAAAAAATAGTAAAATATTAAGGTTGAAGAATAACTTTGATAAACACATATTGACATATATATATATATATATATATATATATATATATATATATATATATATATATATATATATATATACACCATAATTCATAAAATGATATAACTAACTGCAAGATTTGGCTAATAGTATTTTTCTCATAGTTTTATCACTTTATGATCTTATAAGCTACGACACAATTATAACTTTACCTAAAGGTTATTTGGCTAAAAATGTCTAATCGTTGCAAATAATATGTAACGGTGGTAGTATGTCATGAGAAGATCCATATATCATAAATTCATAATCAATAATGCTTGCAAGCTGTTAATAACATGAGGTTCCTTAATCAAGCTGGTTAATTAATTTAGTCTCCTTAAATAAGTTGATATAGTAATGATTAAGGAATCTCTTAATAAGTCACCTATTTCCTTATGTTTAATACGGAGAACTACATAGAATCTGAATTGATTCCACGACCCTGGGGCCTGGGCACGTTTTTAGATCCTATCAATTACTCTATTCGATCAAGTATTTTCTATTTTTTTTTTTCTTAAATTAAATGGTTTGACTTAATATAATATTGCTACATACCCTTTAGATATTCGTGAAAATTATAAACAGTTGATATCTTGAAGTTACATATACTCTAGACACTATAATATAGATAGTATATACTCCATTTTATTCCATACAGTATCTAATCTAATATTAGAGCTAAGTCAGGAAATATACTTATGTTTGTGATCATGTCAACAGGTTTAACCTAAACTTGCACGTAGCGGGAATCATAGCAGCCAGCTTTGGGCTAGCAAACTTCTTCTCCCGTCCATTGGGGGGGTTAGCCTCGGACTATAGCGCCCATTACTTTGGTATGAGGGGGCGGCTTTGGACCCTATGGATCCTCCAAACAGCTGGTGGATTGTTTTGCGTTTGGCTTGGATTGGCCAAAGACCTCACCACAGCCATTGTATCCTTAATCCTATTCTCCTTAGGAGCTCAAGCTGCTTGTGGAGCCACCTTTGGGATAGTGCCCTTCATCTCTCGACGATCCCTAGGGATCATCTCTGGGCTCACTGGTGCAGGAGGCAACGTGGGAGCGGCATTGACCCAGTTTATTTTCTTTTCTGGAAATCGCTTAAGCAAAGAAGACGGTCTTCTCTATATGGGTGTTATGGCCATTGCTTGTACCGTCCCAGTGGCCTTTGTGCATTTCCCACAATGGGGTAGTATGTTTTTCCCTCCATCCAAGACTGCTACCGAGGAGGATTACTATGTGGCTGAGTACAACAAAGACGAGCAGAGTAAGGGAATGCACGAAAGGAATATCAAGTTTGCTGAAAGTGCACGAACCGAGCGTGGGAATGGCTTCTGCTCCTCTTCTCCTCCTACCGACGCCTAGGTTTTGCATTCCTATCAGCATATAATCAAACTTGTACTAATATATTTCAGCTGTTAGTTTTTTAAAACATATACTGTATGTATCTTACAATTTTAAAGAGTGCAACTCTGTATGAGCCAAAATATCATGCGTACCCCTATTGGTACTTTTGGTGCGTGAGATGATGGAACTTGAATCATCAAATTGCTATTCCCGTTCGAGTGGCAAGTGAACTTCATTTGTGATGAGTACTTCATTTTGTGTTACTATATCATTTCTTATGATATATAATCCTATTTGTGATCAGAAATATACTTCATCTTGTGTTATTTTATGATATAAACGTCTTATACTAGCCTAATGATAAATTATGCTTACTCTTACCCACCCTAAACAAGATAGATGCTTACATTTACATAATGCAAATGAGCACATACATTAGGTAGTGTGCTGCTATATTGCTATGTAACAATGTAACATATACTATAGTAATTTCAGAGTAGTGTATTATCTATCAATGTAGAATAAAATGTCAATTTACATTACCAGAAGTCGACTAACTATAGCTTATAATCTGAAATGGAGAGTAAAAGCCACAAAAATGCAATGAAATCTACAGAAAATACTTAGTTCCGAGTAAAACTGAGTAAAACCGCATGCAGAATGAAATCTATAGAAAATTCTTTTCAAATAACTATAGATGTATGAGTCACAAAGTTACAACAAATGAAACTGTAAGACATAATCAAATACTAACTGATGCGGACAAAAATGGGTATAACCCAGTTGTATTTGACTGAAGACTTAGAAGAGGATCTTTAAAATACCTCTTTTCGACCATGAAAAAGACCTTACAACCTGATGGACTCAAAACACAACATCATCCACACCACGAGTCCTACTGTTTCAGTGGTGCCTTCTTTTCTCTGTCCGCTATTCTGGCAGGGGCATTTGAGTGTGATTTGAACCGCCCTCTCCCTCCTTCGTCTTTCTCCTGCAGAACACAATTTATTGATCATTCATCAGACTATCTTGTGGGAAGGAACAAAGGACATACAACACAAGTACTGAATGCAGCAAAAGTTTTTAACTTCCAATGATTCAAAAATTCAAATAGTACAAGAGGTAAATGAAGCGTTCATGAAATAGCAGTAATGATTTAAGAAACAGCGAAAACCCACCTTCTTTTTAACAATTTGGACCACATCCTCATCTTGAAGGGCATGTGAGAGTCCACAGTGCTGAGGATAATGCCTTGCACTCGTGCCCCAGACAAGTGCATACTTTAAATCCTTCACTAGAGTTCTGTGTATATGATTACAAAAATCTTCGACTGTGCAACCACCTCGATCCTAGACAGAACAACAAAGATATAAACATGACAGGAGAGTTGGAAGCAAATCTGATACATAAATAGCTCTAACAAGAATCTATTATTGAATACCCTGGACTCCTGAAGAGAGTGAGAACAGAACATAATATGATTCAAAATGACATACCGCAGAAAGTACCACAGGCTCAGAAAAATCTGGCTGCTGTCCTTGAGGCTTTGTATAAGCTCTAACTAGTCCCATCTCCTCCCACATTCTAGCCAGTAATCTGTCTAAATTAAGCTGTTCAAACATAAATTGAATACCAGGGCAATTTTATTAGAAGGTGTACACACTATTTGCAGAAGAATCATGATACTTTAGATCCAACATGTAAACAAAAACCAAAAACACTCTAGTCAAGTAAGTTTTTTTGTGGACAAATAGAAACAGTATAGTCAAATAAGAATGTTTTCGAGCAAAACTAAAAAGGAGCACAATCAGTAAGAAATTGTTTTCTAGTGTTATTTAAGTTTAAACACAAGATATACATTATTCTTCTATTTCTTTATTAAAATGCAGAGATGGGAAGGACATATAGAGCAATATAATGTCTTTAGAACATTAACATACAAAGACTGTCGGTGCATCAACATTCCAGCTATGAAATACTTCATAGGAGTGTTTTGGTCCTAGTCTGCTGCTTTACAGTTTAACATTACACCAACTTTTTTTTATCATACAATGACTAGATTAGTAGCAAACTAATCATAGCTATAACTAAATTAGCCAATGCCAAAAAAAGTACCTTCAGGTTGGCACTAATGACAATAGAGTTCGGCAATCTTGCTAGCCTGTCAACATCATCAATACCAACAACATCTATCTTGTTGTACACGTACACACATTTAATGTATTTACGATTCCCTTCAATTACATCAATCAGATCGTCAACAGTGGCATCCTCACGGAATAATACCTGCAACCAGAGGAAACAAAACACCGTTAATAGGATGCTAAAAACACTTCATTTTACTCCATATATAGTTAAATTCAAGCAGGTTTAGCATCAAAGCCATGAATTTTGCTAAGATTAAATATGATGCATCAACTCCTATGGTCCAAATGAATCTTCTATAAGAAAATAGGTAATCAATTATTATAGTCTAGGTTAAGTTACGGATTCCAAGTTTGCAACATACTAGTTTTATATTATGAATATACGAGTCAATATCATCACCTTAATGAAATAAAGTCAAGGGTGAGATCAAGCCAATTGTATAATTATAGGATATCCAAATTAAAGAACCATAGTAGTCCTTATTCCAGAAACATTTGACAAAAAGTTGACCAAATTACTCAGAGCATCTCCAATGGCAAGCTACAATACTTTGTAGCTTGCTTTTTCACATTAATTTTTAAGCTACAACACTTTTTAGCAACAAAGTGTTCCAATGGTAAGCTACAACATTTTTAGTTTGTAAAAAATAAATTTTAAAAGATAAATAAATAATTATACACATGTTACAATATTAGTGGAATATATTTGTCTCTTTTACAATCAAGCATGTAGCTTGTTTAGGCTACAATTGCTAGCATGTTGCTCAATTTTTTGTTCTCCAATGGTAAGCATGTAGCTTAAAATTTTATTTATATTGCAAGCAAGTCCTTACAATGAAACCATTGGAGATGCTCTCAACAAACATACAGAGAGTTTCTGAGAATTTTATTATATATTGACATAAACTTAAATTGAACACCAAGAAATATTTTAGAAATTAGCCTAGCCAATCAACTAGGGTGGCTGTCAAAAAGACTGGAAATGGGATTTAATCATTCACCAAAGAATAATGAATTTGCCCCATTGTCACGTAGTTATATGGTGGTACTGGAACTAAACACTGATGTACCCCTAAAGCAAGCTTCATTTAAGCCTCTGAATACATTCTGAAACAACCTATTTATACCCTAACTGATTGGCAAGAAATTGGACATATGGCTGAACATGTGATCACACAAAGTCACAGAGACGTATGCCAAATTAATCTCTCACAAAGGCAAAACTGTAAAAACAAGATTTGCAAGTACTTGCTATACCACTGCCACATGGACAAGCAAAGCAGCAATGGGATATGCAACAAGCTGCTTGGCCATATGCATATCACACCCCCACTTGCCTCCATTTCCCCAAATATAAATCATAACCCAAGCCTTCAGCTCGCCTTAACCAAGAAAAAACCTCTAGGTTTGACCCATTGAAAACAATTCCACATGAAAATTAAAACAAATCTTCACCAATTGAAACCTAGGTTTGAAAACGGATGCTCCTGGCCTCCTAATTCCCACATCACAAAGCTTGGATGGATTTAATCCCACTTACAATGTACAAACCGCCTTAGACCACAAAAATCCAGAGAAAGATACCCTTCTTTATTTTATCCCTTTTACATAAGCCCTCCAAACAAAACAATGTTCATATTCCCTTATAAATAGAAATGAAAAGAGACAAGGGAGTAAAAAGGATAGAAGACAAGAACACTTCCAGCACTCCATTATTCTCTTCTCAGTGCCAGTGTTTGAAAAGGTGCAGGCATTAGGGGTCATGAGCGTTTTGTGGTTTATGCTCAACGATTTTGGTACCCCAAGGCACATTGAGGCGCACCCCCGAGGCACACAACAGTTTTCTCATAAATTTCTTTGTATAGTTTAATATATGCGCCTTAGGAAATCAGAAAGGCCTTGGTGTGCCTTGAGCTTTTTATACGAAGTACATTACCCAGTGCTTAATTGTCTCTTGAGTTTTAAAAGTCCAAAAGAAAGAAGAAAATAAATTTCTCCACATCATTAAGGCTTCAACAACATTTGGCCACGAGGTCCAACCTAAAGGTGGCCGAACTGGACAAGATCTCAATCTTCTCAGAGAGAGAGAGAGAGAGAGAGAGAGAGAGAGAGGGAGGGGGGATTCCGATTTATCCTTGGTACCCCTCCCATCCTTACCTGATCCTTTTTTACTCTTCATGAAAAGATACAGAATACACTAAGGTGGGGAACTTATATGACATGTCCCATTTCAGCCAAAATTGGTAGATTCAAACTAGAATTTAAAAGCTGGTCACAAGCAAAAACAAATACTACCTCCGCTTCGCATTATCTGCAACAAAGGGGTATTATTTGTGAGATATAAAATATTCCTTTGTTGCAGATAATGCGAAACGGAGGTAGTATATATTAACAAATACCCAAGCAAAGGAATTTTAATCATAAACATAAAAATTTTAAAAATAATTTTTTTTAGGAAAAAAAAAAGGAACTATAAATAAAAAACAATGCATTGCAAAATGTCAACTGGTACATCTTCATTTCTTACAAACAGTATAATACTGTAGTGCAGAAGGGAGATCACGATTCAAACCAAGAAGACAGACAAAAGGACCAATTTCTTTTCGTTAATTTAGATTTAGACTAAAATGCAGCACAAGAACAAAAGAAAATATACATATCACCTTTTGGAGCTTATTACAGAGATGAAGCTAATACCTCTGCATTGTGAATCTTATACTCATGAAGAATTTGATAGCAAAGTTTCTCATCCACATGTGTCAACGGCATTGTACTGTTGAAAGAAATGCCCCCAGTCTTCTTCTTCTTAAAGTAGATCTATTAATAGCACAAAGTGAGAACCAAAGGCAATAGAAACTAATATGAAGAAGCATTAGTTCACAAGTGTGAGGCATCCATTAAACAAATTTTCCAAATAAGTGGGAAAAATTATATCCAAAGATACATTGGAAAGAAAGTGAAGACTGGATTCATAAAGGAGAGGCAAGAATGGAGATTGCAAGAATTTTTTTTCTCTTTTCTACAAAATTCTACACAATAAACCAAGTGCCTACAAAGCATATTAAATCAAGAAGTGGACAAGAAAGTTAAAAGTATCTAAGCAAGTATATATAATGGAAGTTTCAGGATAATATTCATCATTCCATCTTGTGACTCAAGCAAGACTGCAAACACTCAACAAAGACTTTTACTTTCACAGATAACAACATAAGCACATGAGCTGGAAGAGTAGCTAGTAAAGGATGGGAGCAAAATAGCAAATTAAAGATAGCTAGGCAACAGAAAATCCTAAAAAAGGTGACAGCGATAATGTAAGTGATTATCACAAAGTAAAAGTTTTCAATAGTATGCATAGAAATCCATATATTAAATCCACAAAAACATCACTTAGATTTGCTTTATCAAATAAAACCTTACATGTGGTGGTCTTTTGTTGAGACGTAATCCCACAGCTTCCAGTTCTCTAGTCAATATTTGCCGATGTCCCTCACTCTTAAGTATTTCCCAAAAAGTCAACATTCAACAACAAATGAATCAGCAAAACCAAAGGAAGTTGACCTAACTTGCAAATAAAACCACTGAAAGACAATTACACAATTTTCTAGAATACTAGATAAATAACACGCCTAATTGAATAGTTTCTCTAGCTAGCTACCTCCCAATAAAAATTTGCATTGATGTAAATGAAATAGACAAAGAATTGTTTGCATATCAAGACAAATATTACTTACTTTCGAGGCATCTAGAACCATTAGTACAAGATCTGATGATTTGGCCACAGCAATAACCTGATAAAGATATAATGTAATCAAAAATTCTAAGATATGTGTAAACACAGGTCCAAATTAGAATTTCAGAATAGGAATACCTCAATTATGATAATTATCGGCAGAAGCAACTAATGATCAAAAATCACAAAATCACAAATCACATTTTTAAGCAGTGGCATAATTTACCTGCCTTCCACGCCCCTTCCCCTCAGAAGCTCCCTCGATAATTCCAGGAAGATCAAGCAGTTGAATCTTTGTATCATTATAGTGTATAATTCCCGGGATACAGGTAAGTGTGGTAAACTCATATGAGGCAGCTTCTGAATGAGTTCCAGTAAGTGTGGTTAGGAGTGTTGACTTACCCACACTGCAGCAAGAGCATATAATGAGCATTATACCAGCTTAAACTGTTACTTTATAAAAGACAATACACTTTAACACTAACGACAAAATTTGGCTGTCAAATTGTCATCAACCACAACTTTCATATACAGCACCATGACATGCCATGAAAGATGAAATCTAACAAATTCTTTTCGAGAAGTTGCATATTGTTTTAGAGAAACTGCAAGCCGTAAAAAAATGTAACAGCCAACAAATAGGAAATAACAATTAAAACCAACAGCAAAAGATAGAGAAGATAGATAACCTTGGAAATCCAATAAGTGCAACACGTCCATGCCCAAACTTCGTGACTTCAAAACCATCTCCACCTCCACTAGAACCCTGATAGAGAGTTAAAATAACAATTAAGACCAATTCTATAGCAGGCAATCTGGAGAGTACAAAACCAATGAAGACGAGAGATGACTCGTATAGAAATCTACAAACTACAACAGCAACATTCCAGGAAAGACAACAAGCAGTGAAACAACCTTAGACAAACAGTCCCATTCCAGTGTACACCTCACCTAAGATTGAAATTCTACCAATATACAAACAAATTTGTCAATTCTACCCATATGCAAACAAAAATTTCAATTCTACCAATATACAAACAAATTTGTTCAGCATATGTTTACAATAGCCGTGCAGAAAGGCATGACAACTTACATCTCTCCCTTTAATATAAATAAGTTTGTTTGAGGTACAAGCAAAGTCATATATGACAAGAAAATCTGCCACCAAATAGCAACTTACATGTATTGTAGCTTACTTTGCCACATCAATAATTTAAGCTATATACTTTATAGCAGCTAAACATTCCAATGGATAGCTACACATTGTACCTTTCCAATAAAATAAAACATATTAAACACATGTTATATTGTAAGTGGAGCTTGCTTTTCTTTTCTTCAATCAAGCTTATAGCATGAGCTACAACAGCTTGCAAGCTAAGCTACACAATTTATTTTAATTGTAAGCAGGTCCTTATTTATAATGTGAGTTGCTCTAATACTCAAGGAGCATTGTAGGATTTGGTAATGAATTCATCCTCATAGAATAAATTAACCAAATTAAATAAAAATTACACCAATCTCCTTAAAAGTTCAGATTTTGCTTGCAAAATTTGGTAAGAATTGGTAATGAGAAGACAATTTTACAAGATATCCAGGATCAGTCAAGTATCAGAAAAGGAAGAACTTCTCAAGAGATTACGTACTTTAGGAGGCTCTAATAGCTGTGTCCTGAGCTTTGCTATCTTTGCTTTCAATTGACCAAGATGATACTCTGAAAAAAATAACATATAAAATGCTCTTAGTACAACGAACACCACAAATAATCAACTCCAACTTCCCTAGAGCCTTATCAGGAAACTTTGTCGAAATATTTAGGACAGAAAATTAGAATTTGCAAGCAACATTGTACAATGAAACGCAACATAAAATCCATTTACACTTAACACTTAGGCAATTACTTCTTCTACTTTCCATGTATTGACTCATGACTAATTACCCAATCTCTACTTGGAAATGAAAAAAAACCCATCAAATGTAATGCATGTCCTCTACTTCAATCTATAATCCCTCTCAAAAGGTTATAACACACACCTGTAGCCTTGTTCTTCTGTGTCCGAGCCATCTCGGCTTCGATTTCCTTAATCCTTTCAATGATCCCCATGGTTCCTGAACTTCAATCACTGATAGGAACAGGAAATAAAAATTAAATAAAACTGGCATAGTGGCATCTTAACAATCGAATTCCAACTAAAACCACGGATGTTCAGCAATCAGCATAACCTTTTTTTTTTTTAATTCCAAATGTCGTAAAAGCACAAAAACTCCATTAAAATCATCCATAAGTTGAAATTAACCTTATGACTTTATGAGTGAGCAATTCATCCAGCTAAATTACGAAAATTGACATAATCGCCATTGATAATCAATTAACACCGGTGCAAATTTAGCATAAGCTCCCAAAATCTTTCAAAAGAGATGTGAAAGATTAAAACTTTATATAATTTAACCCATAAAAATTATAATAAGCATCAAAATCACCATCTATACAAGTGCACAGATAATAAAAGTAAACAATTACAGAAATCCAAACGGTGGGTAACCAAATTTGTTCTAACACTGATTAAGAAGTGAATAACACTAATCAAATATCTTCAAACGAATAATCAAATTCTCATTTTTATAGGGTAGACCAAAATTCCAAAATTTTCCATAAGCTACATAAATTGCAATAATTGATTATACTCAAATCAAATTTTAAAAAATGAAGAATTTTCCATGAAATCGTAAAACGAACAAGACAATGGATAAAGAGAGAGAGAGAAACCTGATGAGTGTGAATTGAATCGAATTGCAGAAGAAATGAGAGTGTCGGATGAAGATGTGAGGAATCAAAGGTAGTTCTAGGGTTTACCAGAATTATTTCCTCACCTTTTTTCCTCACAACTCAAAGTAACATTGGTAAATTTTCAGTAAGAAAGCAAAAAAGGGAGAGGATGAGGAAATTGTTTTTTTTTATTTAATTTTTTTTTTCTTTTAATTGATTTTCAAGTGGAATTACTCGATTTTTTTTAATGTACTCGTATGAGTGTATGACATATTTCAATGTTTGAAAACATATTCAATATAATTATGTCGTGTTTGAAACTATACCTAAACCGTTACACGAGTTAATTTACAACTTCATAAATTTATAAAACCCCTATTTGCTCGTCAAAATGAAAATGTAATTTTAGAGAAGTAAAGCTTCATAAACTAAAAATTGACCATTTGATGATGAGTTTTGTTTTTTTTAATCTGCTCAAGAAAAGGACTGTATGATGTAAGTTTTTCTTTGAATTTACTATGTCTTTCTAGTTCTAAATTATTAAGATAGTAACTCCTTGCGATCCTGAGTAACTTTCTCTTCCTTTAATTCGATACAAGCATAAGAAGCTTAACTAAAAATTGAACTCATACTAAATTGGCAGGTATACAGTAACGACAACATTCAGCCCACAGGCCACACCAAGAGACTAACCCCTCGAAAGCTGAGAGGCAGCTATGTGATCCTTCCACGGGTTTTACCAAGTGCCTGTATCCCCCTTTTTAACAAGTGTTTGATTCAGAACAGCTACTGTGATCATCAATATTCAATAATTTACAAGCTTCATGACAAATATACCAAACTATTGAACCATTTCTCAAAATAAGCTACATTTTCTTTCCCTTCTACTCAAAAACATGGAGCTGAAAGTACAGTAGATAACTCAAGGACAAAGACCTTGAACTAGCATAAATCGCAAAAGTTGTCATTTTACTGACATTCAGGTATATAATACAGAGACTGCAAGGCAGTCGCAAGGTGAGCACTCAGCACCATTATTTTTCTCTATATAACCTAGGTGGTGAAAGTATTTACAAACGATGTCACAAGTATCCTGATTTATTTTCATTTACACTTGACCCACTATTTTTGTTGCTACCGGCTTTCAAGACTTGGGGGGCCTGACCATTGAGTTCTGCAAGCTCCCGCACTTTCACCAGAATTGTTGCAGGAATTGGTAACGGTGCATTCTTACGAGGATTCACCTGCAACAATTAGTACAATTCAGCCAATTTTAATTTCACGACTAAGCTTTATACTTTATCTAGCAATGGCAGGTAACCATCTCTATATTAAAAATAAAATTGCTTACCCCTTTATCTGCTTGAGAATTAGCAAAACTAGCCTTCAAAAGGTTTCTCCACTTATCCTGCAAGATTAACTCTAGTCTTTCAGCAAAGATCTACTGTTGAATTTCATTGCAAACCCACAATATGTAGTTTTGTACTTTGAGCCCATAAATGCAATAATTACAGTTCCATACCTTCAGGTCAACAGAGGTGCGATGGGCATACGATGAAAAAGAAAGCCTTTTAATTTCAGACCAACGTCCAGCTCCAAACATAGCAACACCATCAACAAGCTTTGTAACTTCAGTTAAACTCCAAGCGCGATGGTGCTTTCTTCTCACTCCACCCTTTACAGTGGGAACAGTAGCTACATGATCATCAGAGTTGTTGCCGGATGCATTCTCTAGTTGAGTACTATCCACTGAATCCACACTTTTTGGCTCCCTAGTTTGAAAAATAGTATCTGACATACTAGTCAAGCATCGTTTATCTCTCTCTTCTTCTGAGGCAACCTGCAAAGAAGCATCCACAGGGAATGACCATATTTCACATATTTTTGCAATAAAGGTGTTTCAAATGCAGACCTGAATAACATCAATCCAGTTCATTCAAGGGTCACCAAACTATCTATCACTGAAAAAAATAGATTGATCAAACATTTTAGATTAATGGTCTGAAGAAAACATTCTCTGTGATTTTCAAAAAGAAAGACTGCCCAAATCCCCCACCCTGCTCTGGAAATGAGCTGCTCTAAATACATTTGAGGTAATGTTGATGATAAAATTTATTCAACGCCCATGCTAACTATGCTTGTAACACGTGAAATGACAAAGTTCCATCTATGTTCCTTATCCTCTAAACCAGTTGTCATGTATAGATTCAGGTTTTATGGCAGTTCCTGGACTTCCTGCTGGCCAAAACTTCCTCTGTTCCCATGATATTGCAACATGGCAGTATTGCACGGATTTTAAGATGAGGAGAGAGATAGTGTGAAATAAAGATAGAGACCCATGTGCTAAGAGATAAAGAGAAACCATGTACAAATTAGGAGATTCTAAAAATTTGTGAAACTTTTTAAAATGGTAGTTGCAATATTAGGGGAAGAGGAAACGTTTCAGGTTACTTGTTCCGTTTATTCAACATAGTATTAAACCATAACACAGTTACCACAACAGAAAATATACATCACAATAAAGGAAGAAAAGGACAGTAGAGTTTTTATATTGATATGTTATATCTCACATAATTAATGTTTGCTTACCGGCTCTTCAAATGGAATAAGCTTAGTCTCCATAAGTTTACCCCTACTATGAAAATCAGGCTGCAGCTTACTCACTGCAGCAGAACTCTCAACAGTTTTCCTATTCAACGCACCATCACTTGAATTGAACTTCTGCAAAACAGCACCGCAAAGATTATGAGAAACAGATGATAAAAAGAGACAGAGAAGTATGACAAACAGTTCAAACCTGTATTCCCTATCAAATTTTAATACCAAGAACACTGTTACACAAGAAATGTGCACTCCTATCATCCTATGCGAGCTCAAAATTCTAGTCCAAAAAATAAATTTTGCGGGAAAAAAAAAAAAAAAAAAAAAAAAAAAAAAAAAACACGGGAAGATAAATATGCATCCATGCAAACATTACTAATACCAGTAATGTAATATATCAGAAGTAGAGTCACACTGGTATTGTGGACAGCCTACAAGAGAAAACACAGCAGTACCAAGTAATCTAAGACAGGATATCAGTACACTGGCGATAAAAAAGAATTCCCCGATCACTCTGTTGAAGTAATATAGTCCTACATCAGAATTGTAAGCAGTTCTAATCTAACTGACAAATGTAAGGAGTTCAAACCTAAATGAAAAATGCAAGCTCAATGTTCTACTTTGAAACTTTTTCGTACCGTAAGGGCCATTATACTTTTTCTGGGACGGCATCTTCGAATCCGAGAGACGTATGGGACCTGAACACCAGATCCTCCAATGGAATCAGGTCTAGTGATAAAATCACCTGAATGAACACCCCATGCAGGTTTGACTGCTTCCTTGCAAGAAGCTTTATCCTGTCCAAAATGCTTGGATGGAGAGATTGACTTTCCACCAAAGTCTTTTTCTGTATCAGATGATTCTTCTATATATCGCTTTGTAGGCTTCCTGGCTCGTTTTGCAGCTCTGTGATCAAGATGGTCATCACTTCTACAACCAGACTCAGTAAAAGAATTCCCCAATTCAACATCTAAGGTATCCTCCCTTACATTTGGAGCAACTAAGTTCACTGGCTCACCATTCCCAGCACTGCAGACCTCTCCAGCTACTGAATTTCCACAATCCATATTTCTACCAAGTTCCTCTTTCTTCAGAAGCTTCCCATCATTGATTATAAAACTTGTCACAGTTACATCACAAGAATTAGTCAATCCCATTGCAATTCTTCGTTTTAGCCACATCTTGTCTTTGACAGAAGTTCTGCGCCCAAATGTAGCTCTGAATGTTTCATGAAGTTCTTTAGTAGTTAATTTGTCCAAATCGATCTCACCCTTTATCAAAGAAAAGTCAGGTTTGGAACCAGAAGATCCATTTTTGTTTAGTCCATCATGAGGGCTACAGCTTGACTCCTCTCCGTTGTTCACAGAACCCTCTACAAGTCTGTCTTTAGAACTTGATGCAGATTTAGGTAGAGAGTCCTGCTAGAAGTTCCAGATAGATGGAATTGGTAAAAAAAATATTTTCTCATAGGTTAGAACCATGCAAACACAGCAAACAGATGAGCTATATGCTAACTAGTCAGTAACAAAACAGAACCCACTACAAAAGAGGGTGTACACCATATAAGCACACATATCCCAGTTCGATTTCAATAGTTTTTTTATTAAAATTGAAGAAAACTACAAAACTTTCATTTGTTCCCTGTCTAATAGCACAAAAATTTAGAGATCCAAAGCAAGGTGCAGAATGAATACTGCAGATAGGTAACACATTTATCACTTCTGATTAGTTTCAATTACAAAAGACCAAAAAAAGATTAAAAACTCCTTATATTCCATTTCAAATGGCACAAAGTAATAAAGGAAACACAAAGGAGAAGAAGATACAAAAAAAAAAAACCACATATACTTTATACTCCATACTTTGGACACGGCAACCAAAAATGAATGTCAACAGTATGATGGTGAGAAACTGAGAATCAAGCCCAGTGATTAGGAATTTCATGAAAGAGAAAAGGAACTGACAAACTTCATTCGGGCCAATTGACCAAATTTATAAACTGAAAAAAAAAAAAAAAAAAAATAAAACTCCTCAAAATGCCCACTGTAATTGGTATTTGTGTGTTTTAAAATTTATTATTCCCATTTTATTACATATATCAGCAACAAAGCCTAGGTCCAAGTTTGTTATATTGCCCAATTGTTTTGTGTGTATCCAGTGTTTATACCAAACGACCCCATATTTTCTTCCATCTTCAGTAATAAAAGTCCGTTTTTAATAGTCAACTCTTGCAGACATTGTAGTGGAGTCTAGTACCATTTCTAACTTAGCTCTCTGTGGTTCTTTCTGTGATAGGGAGAATTCTTAAATGATTGTTTTGTCGATAGAATTCTCAAGGCTCAGCATAGTATTATTTTTTTAAAAAAAATTAAATAAAAAAAGAAGTCTACAAGTCCCTTAAAGAAAAGAAAGAGAAGGAAAAAAAAAAAAAACTTTTCTAAAATTCTTTCATTATGTATCGTAAAACCAACATCTAGACAGCACTAACTATATCAATTCATCATTTCATCGATCTAATGAAATGAAAAAATACATCAGCCAGCAATACAAAATCTCTACATGAAATGCCACAGCCAATGAAAGATCAAAAGCAAGGCAGCCTAGAATAAGTCACCTGACAACTTGTTTGGTACAAATTAAGAATTTGGGGAAATGTTAATGATAGTGTTCTACCATGTAATTTCTGCTTTTTGGTTCCAAACCACATCATTTTCGTAATACTTCGGATTAGCATAATACCAAACCTCATGCTAAAATAAGAAATTCAATGCCTTCGCATTTTTTAAGTGTTGCAAATAAGGCATATTGTAACTCAACAAATAAAAGAATACCTCAGCCTGAGCTCTTAAGTTCTCTTCATCAACTTTGGTGAGCTTGATTTCTGACAAACCTAACAAATCATGATTTCAGGATCAGACGCATAAAAAATAAATATACTTCCAAATTGAACCAACCTTATTATAACAACATGATTATCGTTATTGGATTGGGATAGAAGATAGGGATAGCCATGACAATCATTATTCTTGAAGATATATATTTCAAACTACAACTCAATGAGGTAGTCATTAGCAACAATTCTGCATTTTAGTTGCAACAGAAATGCAAAAATAATGGCAAAATAACCAAAAAGATTTTATTGCCAAGCTGAAAACAATTAGCTAAGATTGTGACACGGCAAAAATATTAAGTGGGTAAAATCTAACCTTCATGCTTCTCTAAGTCCGGCTTCTCAAATGATTCATCTAACTCAACTTTATCTGCAATTTGTGCTACTGTCTCTACAGCATCAGGTATAGAAAGCATATCACTCTTTTCCAACTCCAACAAATCCTCAACCTCCATAAGCTCATCATCAGTAGCAGGAACAAACCTTCCATCAAAATCAACCTATACAGCAGAGACAAAATAATTCGTTCATCTACAGAAAGGATTGTTGCTTTAAAATAAACAGGTTAGAGAAGAGCCAACAAATGAAGACACCAGCACACAAGCAAGTTAATATTGAGTATCGATTCAAAACAGTATTATAACTTGCAGTATTCAAGTGGATTGTTAAAAATTGGATAAGCATCAATCTACATACATCCCAACAATTGAACATTAACATAAGAACCAAAACATGATAATGACCTTAGAACTATTATAACCAAGTCAGGAAACACAGGCTAAAAAATTCATTGCATGTGAATATCGCTGATCATTTTGAAACAAAAAAAGATTTTCTATCTCATACTGATAAGGAAAAAAATTCTTCAAAACCTTTAAAAACACACAGTTGCATCCAGAATTGAACAGTGAAGTTCACCCTACAAACAAAAGGAGGAGGATAAAAATTTATGAAGTTTTTGAGCATAAATCTATCCAAAAGAAACTTTTAACAGCTAGAACAAGGTCGAGAATTTATATTGTGCCCTGGATGTGGCAGAGACTTAATTACTCAGAAAAGAAGCAATTTCAAATCAGAGTTTCAGCTCAGCTATAACCCGCTCATTCTGCAGATTTTTGAAAACCTGAAGATAGTATCAAATCCTCAAAAACATACGCGGATATGCCTAACCAAATAATTACACTTGAGCATCACAAAAGATAAGATAATCTAACTAATAGCTACCCGTTAGAAGCTCCCAAAAGATAAACAGCAACTTCCACCTCCGCATACAATCAATCTTTAGATAATTGCCTAATAATCAGCAAGAATCTGCAGGATTCTTCAAAAAGTTGATCAGCTGATACAGAGTCCGGGAATCAAATCAAAAAGTTGATCAGCTGATACAGAGTCCAGGAATTAAAGTACGACAGACCAAGGCTAAAATGACAGGCAATCCTAGAGAATCAATGCTACCACAAGCACTTAGTGACACAATTGTCAGCCAGAAATGCCATCTCACAAATATTACATTGTATTACTGACATTAAAAACTGTTATTATCTGCGTTCAGTATTTACATTCAGTCCATTGAACAAAAAACAATTGGAAAGACAGCAATGAACAACAAATATGACTAAAAATAGATTTGTGTTAAGACATTTACCCGAACAAGCTTATAAACAATAGGATCAGCTTCTTGCTTCAATGGAGCTAAGCCAGAACTAAGTTTGACAGCTGCACCATCCTCGATAACACCTTCCTCATTTCCCTTAATCCCAACCACCATTTTCATGGAACCTCACCACAGCCAACTCAAGATAACCTTGCTGAAAGCCACACAAGCAAACACAAAAAACCAGATTTGGCTTTTAAATAAAATGTTTCCTATTAAAAAAACTGAATTCAACAGTTAAAAACACGGAAACTGAGAACCGTGAATAAATTGAACGAGCTCTGTATGAATTATAAGCTCATAAAATTACAATTTCTATGGAAATAAGTCTATTTTGTTATTTTGTTTAAGTGCATGAAGAAATGAAGCACTGATATCAATAAAAACACACAAAACTATGAAATTCAATAAATAACAATCGAAATCACCCAAAATAAAGGCCTAATTCTTGTCAACCCAAAAATTTATAAGTTCAACCGTCAATAAAATGATCTGGGCATCAAAATTTCAGAAATAACACAGATTTCCACAACACACATAATTTGCAACCAAATGTTGATAAAACAGTAATTCAACAAATCAGCCAATTAAACACAAAAGGAAGCAAATTAAATTCAATACAATAGATAATGTGATCATGGTGATTAATGTTCAATTATAATTTCTCTAGAAATAAATACATCAAAGCCACCCAATATTCAATTTTTTCCCATATATAGCAAACAATAATTCAACAAAAAAGTTAATTTGAAAACTTCACTCAACCCCAATTTCTCCCAAATTCATGCCTTTTTTCAATACACTGAAAACCCAATTCTTCAATTGAATAACACACTACATTAAAAAAGGGAAAAGGGGAAAACAAAACTCCAATTAAATGTACAAATAATATCAACAAATAAACAATAAATACCAAAAAAATAAAAAAGGCAAATTTGATGAAAAATAACCCATAAAAGAGAAAAACAAAACTAACCCATATGAAAATTAAGGCCAAATTTGCAAACCCACTTCATAATCTGCGATTTTACCCGGAAAATTGATCAAAGGCTTCACAGTACAGTACAGAAAACAAAGAGAGAGAAAGTAGAGAGAGAAAAAAAAAAGGGTGGAATTAGCGGCAAAAATAGAAAAATGAAAGTGAAAGAAAAGGACTTTTTTTAATTATTGTAACAAAGAAATGAGAAATTTACTGGGTTTGTTGTTTTGTTGAAGCTTCGCAAGCAAGAAAATTTTAATCGAGCCAAGAAGAAAGAGGAGAGAGAAAGAAGAGAGAGAAACAAAGAGCTTTTTGACTACACTGCTCAAAGTCTTTTTCTGGCTTTACAGTTTCCCGGATTTCAAATTGATTTTGTTAGCTGGATTTAATTAATTTGGTGTAAATTCCGAGATATTGTGGAATTTTTTTAATTTTTTTTGCTTTTTTTGGGATTCAAATTATTTGTTGCCAAATGTAAATTTGATTCTAGTAGTTGTGACTTTGTGAGTTGTAATGGGTTTATGGGCTTTTGGCCTAAAATCTTTGTAATTACTATTGCTTCTTGAATTGGGAAAGGTTGTGATTTTAGCTCATAGATGGTTGGAGGAATAGATGAAGTGTGATGGAGAATTGACATAATGATAAGTTATCGATAATGATGCATTAACCGTGTCGTTTGGTTGAATAAAGGAAGTTTATATTTTAGGTAGTTTTCATCACATGTAATTTCAATTTCCAAGGTGTAAAACGTCATTTCTTTGGTTGATTATGGGAGATAAAACTCTCCACAAGTTTCTCGTGTATAACCGTGAGCCTACCCAGATTAATCTCCGATATTAACATTCAAGTTTATCTCATCTCACAATTTTATGCACTTGTTTTCGTGTATCACTTTAAAAATTATAGAAAAATATCAAATTGTGAGAGGAGATATATTTATAAGTTTATTTCAAATATTAACTTGAAATTTCATTTAAAACATTGAGAAGTAAACCATTCATTATTTATCATGGTTCAAGCGAAAATCACCCAATTATCCTCTGTATTGTGAATTTGTGATGGGATTAACAAAAATTTACTATAATTGCCTAATTTATATGAATATGATTTGATACAAAGTACATGCCAAAAGAAGATGATCAATAAATTTGACAAATTTTTTTATTTTATTATCTCAATTCAAGTATACAACAAATCTAATTAGACAATTTAAAAGACCTTTCAATGAACAACTACTTATATTTGAAAAACTACTTATATTTGAAAAAGAAAAAAAAATAGAAAAGTGGGATTCTCCCAACAACCATAAAATTTGGGGGAAAAAAGAAACGACTTCCAACAAATAGATATCAAGAAAAACTAGTGTTTATCCAAAATCCAAGTTCATGGCTCGTGTTATCCCCTCAACTTTCTCTCTTTACAGCTCTTCCACTCCCTCATTTTTCCCACGAAATCCAACTAAAACTTCTGTTTCTTACAATCTTATTCATAAATCTTCTCTTTGGCTTTGCAATGCCAGCAAGAAACCCGGCTTCTTCGATCAAATTCTCGACTATATTGAAGGTATAAGCTAAGTCCGAGGTTTATAGTCGCGTTGATAGTGTTATTTGAACTAGTAACGTAACAACTAAACTCGTGATTTTATTATGATGTTCAAACTTCATTTTATGTAGGTGGGCCTAAATTAAGAAAATGGTATGGAGCACCTGATCTCCTCCCAAAGGATGGATCAATAGCAGAAGATTATAAGGGTGATGATGCTGGTATACTACACTTGTATTACATTGCTAATTAATTAATTAACTTGCTTTGAATTATTCCTTTAAACTTGTATTAAGACTATTATCTTGCCTGAAACAGAGGTAGAAGAGGCCAGAGATGCAGTTCTAGTCACTGATGGCGATAGCGAAATCGGCCAGGTATGATATAACAAATGCTAACCTTAACTCCATAATCTTTAGTTTTAATATGTGACTGTTAATTAACATCATAGTTTTGTAATGTAGTTTAAATTAAGTTCTTATCGCGCAGACTGGCTGTGTATATGTTAAGTTTAGTTTAGCTTAGCTTGGGATGAATGAATACTGAACCTCTTGATTTCTAGCTTACTATATAGATGGTGATTTTATCCTTGATTGTAAAACGGACCCGAGTGAAAGCACTGGTTAAAGATAGGCGTGCTGCTCTAGAAGCCTTTGGAACCTATGTCGAGGTATATAATCTAGATCTTCTTGTATGCCTGCTGTCAGTTTGGCATCACCATTCTTCTGAGCTATATCTACCTTCCTATTAACATAATTTGTGGTGGTTTCGCGAAAAGTCATTAGCAGGAGATGCAACTAATACAGCCTTTTTGAAGAAGGCCTTGAAGGGTGTTCGTGCGATTATATGCCCAACTGTATGTACACTAGACCTATGTCTTCTTGGTTGCCTTTTTTTTCCAGTAAAGCAGCTTCTAAGCCTGCTGATTTTACACAGGAAGGTTTCCTGTCCAAAGTTGGGAACTTGCAAGGAGTCCAACATGTTGTTCTCTTATCTCAGGTACATATATCATTCTGACCTATGTAGCCCTGTAAATTGTCAGAAACTCTGAAGTACCAGTTCACATAGAATTGAACTCGAACTCGAACAAAACTCTTAAGTAATCTGGATTGCTGCTACAACGCTACGTTATCTGAAGTTACATGCTCCCAAGTATCATGGAGAAGAAGCCCTTTTTACGTCATTTTTGTTTGACTAGATTGCAGTTATCTGTGTACAAAGGTGCTGATGGTATTCAAGCTCTTATGACAAGCAATGCAAAAAAGTTGGCTGAACAAGATGAATCAACCCTTATGGCTTCAGGAATCCCCTATACTATTATCAGAACTGGCACTCTGCAAAATACTCCCGGCGGAACACAAGGATTTAGCTTTCAAGAGGTAGACAGACAATCTTACACTGCATACTGTTTTTTCATGCCAGAAAGATATTACAATCCATCAGCCATCTTTCAAGAGGAAAAGATAATCGTTGAGTTGTTGACAGGGTAGTGCAACAAAGGGAAGTCTCAGCAAGGAAGATGCCGCATTTGTATGTGTTGAGGCACTCGGCATAGTACCAGAGAATGGATTCATAGTTGAGGTCAGTCCAACAGATCATGATATACACAATTGATTCAATTTCCTCTTAAATACAGTTGTCACACATGTATGGCACATTTCTAATAAAACTTTTCCGGCTCCACCACCACTGCTATCATAGGTAGTCAACGGAGAGGAGAAGGTTTCAGACTGGAAGCAGCAACTCAGAGAGTTAATGGAGAAGAAGGGCAAAGGTCAAGGATGATGGCTAACCAATTCATGACATTTTAAGAATCAACCAGAACCTCAGAGAAAGGATGAAAATTTATTATATGATCAATTAAGTTGTATTAAATTATTTGACTTATTGCTGGTTTTATTCTATGTTAAAATTGCTAATGAATATACATCAATTACAAATTTGCTTGTACCATTCCCGAAAGCACACCATCATGTTGTTGTTCACCCCTGGCAGGCTATGATCCTTGCCGAAGGACGAAGAAAAAAAAAAAAAAAAAGACAAAAAAAGACAACCTTCTTGTACTTGTATATTTTTAAAATATGTAAAACATTGAGGTAGTTGATTTACAGGGAGAAAAAAAAGTAAAAGGCATTCTTTGAATTGCATAAATATTTTTGTGATCTCTCATCAATGTAAAAAAAATAAAAACCCTTTTCTTTGCAGAAAAAGGGACTCAAACTTCCTCCTCCCCCCTTCTCTCTTTCCGCCAAACTTCTAATTTATCCTTTTCCTCTTATGCCTGATGTTAGCATCACTAATACAGTTCCTAGCATTTGCTACTGTACAACATACATAAACACCATCGACGAAAAACAAATATGGACATGGCCAAAGAAGTCTATAGAAAACACAAAACTGTCCGCAAAGTACGATAATGGGTTAGTCAAAGCATTAACCTCCCCTTTTCTGCTATCTCCAAGCCTCATGCAAGTACTTCTGTATCCTCATCGCACAAATTCTTCTGCGTGCTATTTTGCTTGCACCAGCACAAAAACTCAGGAAGTGGACCCTCTTCCCCAATAACCCACGGATGCTCAGCGACCATATTTAATGTCAGCCGTTGATCAGGATCTGTCAATAAAGGATTTTTTTTGTAGTGAGAATAAATTGTATTTAGAATCTATACAGGTATTCACATATCATCAACCGGTCCGACCGTCCGATTACTCAAAAGAGCCAAGTCAAATTATTGATTTACTGTCAAACACTGAAAACAGTATAATATACGAAATCCCTCAGCCTAAACAAGCAAGCATCAATAAGAAAATTTAGAACACTAAACAGAAGAGATCAGAATGCTCAAGAGTAAAGCCCCAGGGTTAATAATATTAAATGAGTTGTAGTAACTTGCAGATGCAAATAAAAAAAGAGAGCAACATTTCAACCCCCCTATACCTCAACATCAACAACAACAACAACAACAACAACAACAACAAAGCCTTAGTCCCAGAAAAAATTGGTGTGCTAAAATGCCAAAATTTCTCACAAGACATGTAAACTAACATAGTACAAAGGTGAGCTAATTAAAAAATGGAATTGTAACAGTTCGCTCACCTTTGCACAGAAGCCCCTCTAACAAATTCCTGAGTTGCGGATTAATATTTTCCGGGAGATCAATGGGATCATTAACAATCTGGGGCATCAAAACAGTTATCAGAATAGAAAAGAAACAAACCCTGAACATTAAATACTCATTTTAAACTTTAAAGCATGTAGCTGATAGTGGATAAAAAACCAACGCACCTTGTCATAGGTTTCTTGTAGTGTCTCTCCGATAAAGGGAAACTTGCCCATTATCATACAGTACAAGGTGATACCCACAGCCCATGTATCAGCAGCTTTGCCACGATAAGTAAGACCTGTGACACAAAATCCCCAAGGATGAAGACCATGAAGGAATATTTCAACAGTCTCTCATATTGAAAAAACTATCGTAGAGGGTCATTTCCAGCACTATACTAACCTAAGCAACACTCAGGCGCAGTTATAACAGGTGTCCCAGGAGAACGGCGAAGCTCATCATTATCTTCCTGCAAATAAGATGATTGAAATAAAGGGAATAACATCAGGCATGAGATAAAAGAAATACACAGTTTACTTAGAACACAAAAATGAAAAATCAAAAGCACTCTGATAGAATGCAAATCTATCTTGAGTTTATGGCATCCAGCACACATCTCCTGGCTGAGTTCCTTATTGTAAATGCTGACAAATCAAGCAAGATTACATAGGTCATAGTTCAATTAATCCAGCCCCTTTCCTATGCATTAAATTATAACAGCTCCACTTGAAAAGATATAGCTTTTCAAAAAGAGCCTATTGACAGAAAATAGATGATAACAAGCTGAGCAGAAACTACAGAGCTCTTTTCATGCACAGTGAACAAAAAAATTAGGGGGTCTCAGCAGCATACAATTTCCGTGTAATAACACAGAAATTCCATGGATTAAAAGAGGCCATTAATTTTGCATGCCTTTATGACTTTACAACACAAACGGCAACTTGAGTCACTCAAACTCCTGACCAAAGGCTAAACTGAAGGTATAACTAAATCCAATAATTCTCATCCAGCGAAAGGTGAGAACATCCACAACATAATGGTCACACTCTGGCAATATTGAACTAGTTTAGAGCATTGGGTGATTATCACAGTTTCTTACTCATACTAGTAATGGCTTGTTTGGGAACACAGATTTCATTTGAAAATTTGGAAATGGCCCAAATATCATGTTTGGCAAACCAAGAATTTTAATTCTGGATTTGGGCCAAATTCCAACCCATCTAAAAAAAAGTCAAAAATCAGAATTTCAAAATGACACCTCAAACCAAGTCATTTCAAATTCTGAACTAAACTTCCACACTTCTTTCTCTTCGACAACCTCATCCTCCATGGTTTCTCTCTCCTCATCCATGGTTTCTCTCTCCTCTTCTATTTGACTACCCATCAACCGCCACCGCCGTCGCCACCGTCGACCCCCCAAAACACATCATTGTTTGAACAATTGTGATACAAATCTTGTTGTTTACAAGATTATTTTGCTCAATTGAAGCAAGATTCAGATTTTATAAAGCTGTAGTTTCATCTAAATTAAGCTATGTTTTCATTAATTTGGAAGGTAAAATATCATGATTTTCATTCTAATAATCAAATTTGGGGAAAAAATTAGGGTTTAATTTACAATCTTAAGTAAAAGCTTTGATTATGGTTACATAAAACAATCAAACTGTAATTATACGGAGTAATAAAAAAAGTAGAACACTATTACTGGAGTATTAAAATTAAATAGCATAATTTTTTTATTTTTTTTAAAATTGACGATATTTTGAAATCCAGAAATTGAAATTCTACTATTTCCCAAACAAATAATTTGGAATTGAATTATAAGAATTCAAATTCTGAAATGAAATCTTTCATTTGAAATGAATTCTGTATATCCAAACACAACCTAAAGGTATTTGCAGTTTAATTCAGCACATACCCTTGACACATTTTAGTTTCTACTATCGTTATAAGCAATTTCTAAATTTCAATTTCTCCAACGCATAAAAGTCTAACCAAAGGCACAGCATAAGTTATGCATGCATCACTTGCTATAGAATATATGAAACATACTATGGTTTTCTAAGCACTTCTATTCAAAGCCATTGGCAGCACCACTAAAGTGACTAATCAAATTCATTGCAGAGCCATTTTTTTGAACTTGTATTTGTTTTCAGACAGTGAATCTCCACTGTGCAAGACCTGAGGATTTCATCCTATGTATAACCAATCAGTATAAGAAATTCATTCTTCAACGCATCCTCATAATGCAACAAATGCAGGTAGTAGATGCTAAAAGATATGAAAGAATTGTATTTTCTTGTGCAAAACTTGGAAGCATAACATATTACACCATTACCCTAACACCCCTAATTAATAGATGCTTGAGAGATCAATCATTCAATCAAAGCCTTAATCCCATAAGTGGGGTCAGCTAACATGAACCAAATTTGATTATTTCGTGTAGTCATCGACATAAAGGTAAAAGTTAATTATAGGTTGTTTAAGGATACTTTGTTTGTAGTTAAAATTTTAATTTTCAGCAGAAAAACCATACTCATAATTGACAGTGTACTCAATGTGAACATGCTCCACCCCACACCCCCCAAAAAAAAAGGAAAGGGGGATGTTGAATTGATTACAGAAACTTAAATAACGTGCATAGAAGTTATGAGAATAATCTTCTAAAGCACAATTATCATTGAAAAGATTGAGCATGTTAAATCTCCTTCCCATATCTTCTGTCCACTGCATCTAGGTGTTAACATCTAATCTCTCTACAAATGCTACAATATAAATGCACATAAAACATAATCATCATAAGATTATAATTTGTATCCTCGAGCACAATTTTTATGGAACTCATCACATAGATATGGCTTCAAGAGCAAAATGAAGTTGATTTTTAACATTATGAGATACAATTCCGTTACCTCAAATACTTGGCTGACACTGAAGTCTGCAATCTTGACAGTGCCATTACGCGAAACCAAAAGATTTTGAGGCTTTATGTCCATGTGTACTATATTCTGTTGCTCAAAGAAAACAAAATCACTAAGATTCAGTAAATGCCAATCACCACGCGGAAAAAAAGATTTAACACGGAATGCCTCAAACACAAAATTAGAGAGATTATAAGTCTTGCTAGTCTAAAATCATTGTCTCATAAACACCTTTTCGCAAAAATACGCCTCGATGAAGAAAATGGGTATAACCAAAAGACCTCTCCAAAAAAAAATATGTGCGGAATAACAGAACTAGTTAGGCATAAAATTTAGCTGTCAATTCCATCGGTCTCCTTACTCCGGCATTTCCTTATGGAAAAGTATTTTAAATACATTTGTAAATAAATTAAACAAATCTTGGTCAGCTGTTATACTCATGTCTCACTCCTCGGTGCTTCTAGTGGTATCTATCATAGTTCATAGACTTGTGTTTCTAATGGATTGATTTTATTTTCTACTGCTTCAAATTATATTGCAAAATTATAAATAAGACGTGAATTCACAGCACATCTGTCTTATTGTAAAGTAGGAAACTGTAATTTTGCAAATAGAAAACATGGAGCCTGGGCCAACAAATTTTGAAATGGCACTAAAGTGACCTTACATGTGAATGAAGATACATCAGCCCAGAAACAATATCTCGCAAGTACTTTCTCGCTATAGCTTCCCCTAAGCCACCAGGTGGCCCAGCACCCTCGCAATCCCATTTGCCTTCAACGTACTCAAGAACTGAATTGAGAAAATTATAGATAAATTATGGAGTCCATTACATATATCACTAAAAGAATGAAAAAAAAAATAAAAAATCCAGGTCCCATTTAGCATCCTGTAGATATAAATTCAGGTATGGAGTGCGATAACATGAAGTAAAACAAAAAGGCAGTGCAGTAATACCCATATAGAAATGATCTGTGTCTGGGTCATTTATCACCTCAACAAGATTAACTATGTTGGGATGGCTCACTATTTTCATTATCAGTACCTGCAAGTAATAAATATAAAATTCAAACATTGCAATGAATGGCTGATATGCACTGCCAAACAATTTACAGTAAAAACTGCCAGGATTAACTTAGATCAATATGTAGACAATAAACCCAAATCAGTCCAAAAAGCAGTCTCCAATATACTATATAATCATCTTAGTCAAGAATTTAGATAGAATTTGTCATTGCCTCTCAAATTAAGCCTTGACAAGCTTTGGTTTTCTTAGAATTAAAATCTAAAACAAATTGTTGCACTCAACATAATGGTTATATTTGACATAAACTTCCAGATGTCCAGCTCAAAGATTATTAAGTCAAGCAATTTTATGAAAAAACTTAAACCTGAAGAGTGAATTTAAAGCTTACTTCCCCCGTCCCAAAATAATTGACACAGTTCCCATTTTCGTCCATCCCAAAATAATTGACACATTACTAACTATAGCATGGGACCACTAATTATAAGTTATTTTCCTATACTCTTCCATGACCCACTGATTTTTTGGAAACATTTTCAGCCACATAAAAAATAAAAAGGAATCTTTTTACATTAAACAAATGTATTAAATGGTCTCACTCAAAGTATTCTTAAACTATGTGCCCATCCCAACGTCCTAGATATTCTGGGCAGAGGGAGTACATAAAATTAGTCATGCAGCGGATATTTTACTAAAAAAATCTAAAAGGTTTAAGAAAAATCAGTACTATGCTAAATAGGATGCAAAGCATTAATATTAGCACAATAAACAAATTTGAACGTAGTACATACCTCGCGAAGAACATCTGTCATAGCAGTCTCAGAAGGTGCAACTCGTTGCTTCAACAAATGGGACTTGTGAAATGCCTACACAGAAAAAACCAGACATATCCCAATATAAGTGAGACATTTGGAATTAGCAAGCTTAGAGAGGAATGACATAAAGCGATGTAAACACACATAATGCAGAGTTGTAGAACAACACCATAGAGTAGTGTAATCACAAATAAACTTGACAAAAGAAAACATACTCCGTATTTCATTTATTTTCAAGTGCAAATAAGGTATAAAAACAATTAAAGAGAAATCATAGTACAATTAGCTGGTCTACATTATGTGGGAAGAAATTATGCTAACCATGTGTCATAAATCACATCAAGATTCCTTTTCAGAAAATATTTAGCTAGATATGTCCAAGCCCTATTCCAATAACAGACTTAGCAGCATACACAGACAAGATTCTTTCTGAAACTTCATGACCCGAAAAGCTAGTGTAAGTGTTGGTGTTGGCTTTAAGACGAGTGTTTGCAAGGCATACAAGTAGTCGCGTAGACATCCAATCACCATTAGTTACTTCTTGAATAAAGAAGTAAAAGTCTGAAGTGTCAAATGAATATATGAACTATGAAGTACACTATCAGCAGATAAAACAAGAGATTGGCCTCTTAGGCTCTTAGAGAAAACACCCTGATTGTTTACATTTTTTGAATTCTGAAACTCACAATTGTAGATCACAAATCCCAAAGTTTACAGACAATGTAGCTCACAGGACCAAACGAGGTATAGAAACAAACAATTACAACCCCCAAACCCCGAAAAACAAAAATCCCCCTTTTCTTATCCTTCAAATGTTTTCTTCTTTACTAGTAACTTCTAGCAATGAACTTTGAAGTTCTAAATTCTTCTATACAATAAAAATTTGCTTGAAAAACTTGATTCTTTTCACTGACCCCAATTCACATAAAACATAATTAACGGATGCCGACAAAGCATGATAATGATGTGTATTCTAACATATGCATGCAAGGAAAAATGGTGATAAAAAAAGAACAACCTTTATTGCATAATGATTTCCATCAATGCTGTTCCGGTATAGAACCTGTCATATTACAAGCTACACATCAGAGAGAAATCAAATCATATCATCATCAATCAGGAGTGTATTTGCAAAATGCTTACCACTTTTGCGTAACTTCCAGACCCAATTTTAAATTCGCGAATATACTCGTTTATCTTCTTGATCCCAAATTCATCCTAGTGATACAAAACAGGAATTATTATCTTGAACAGCGAAAAACAATAAATAAATAAAAAATTAAAATAAGGCAGTCATCGGGACGATCAGAAGTTGACTTGCATTTGACAAGATTAACAAAAAACACACCAGCATGGATTCAACATGTCAAGATTGCATGATTTGCATCTTTGTACGAAAATTATTAAACAACGGATGCTCACAATGTTATCTTCACCAAGTATATAAACCTTACAACAAACAAAATGAATATTTAACAAATAAATCCCAAAGCATCAAGCATATAAGTTGCAGCAAATTTAAACTCCATACAACAACAACAACAACTATAAGCAATCCTAAATGCAGTATCATTCTCATATTGCTCACCTCCGAACGCACGAGTTTGTGAGTTTCTTTGACCTCAAATTGCCTACAAATCAACCCATTTCTAATCTTATAATTAATAATCTCTTCAGCTCGTTGCGCCCCGCTAGTCACCTCAGTTTCATCATAGCCTTGTGTCATACTAGTATCTTCCCCATTATAAGAACCATCAACATCAACATCGTCATCATCATCTTCTGCATCATCTAGCAAAGGTTTATGAGAAGTAACAGTCGTAAACCCATCAATTCGAAACTTTGGCCTTGCAATCGATTTTTGCCTCCTCGAGAACCCAAAGCACCCACAGCAGCCCATCTCCATCAGTCTGAAAGTATAATTACAAGCATTGTTTAATCTCATACCATTGACTAATCCAAAAACATGATCAAATCAATTCAATTCTACTTAATTTCATTCAATTTTTCAATATAACATGACATTCCACAATAAAATCATAAAAACAAGATTTAATCTGCTAATCAAAGTACATACTATAGAAGTACAATTACAAGCAATGTATAATCCCATACCATTGACTAATCCAAAAACATGATCAAATCAATTCAATTCTAGTCAAAATCATTCAATCTTCAAGTACAACAACAACAAATTCACCCAATTCAATCACAAAAACAAGATTTAATCAGCTAAAACTGAAAAATAAAGAGAGAAAAAATTAAAGTACCTGCTATAAAAGTGGCATTACTTGCAATTGAATTGGGAAAAACAGCATCAAAATCTTGGTTTTATAACTGGAAAAGACAACCAGATATGGAAAGAAATCAAAGAATATAGGAAATAATCCTGATTTCTATAATTGTAGTTCGTCAATTTAGGGTTTGGGAAGATCAGATGAGAGAGAAGAAAGGCTGGAGTGCTCAACGACTCAACGTTATACTTTTTGACAAATAATAAACGAGATAGTGAGTGAACGTTTTGTCAAATTGAAGAGTCCTTGGCTAAAATCAATGGAACAATAATACTCGTATTTACCGATTTACGTCAATAATAGTGAAAGGGAGTTTTAGGCGATAATTTCATTTTCTCCTAAATACCCCTTTTATTTATATAAATAATACTCTTAATTGGAAAATGTTTCTCCATTTGTTTCAATTTTGGTAAGGCTACTGACAATGTTATTACGACCATCAAAGTTGATCTTGGAAAGACGAATTCATGTGTTAGGATGATCGTGTTGATATTATAGAGAATGATAAAGGGAATCAAATGACGTCGTATTTTGTAGCTTTCACTTATACTAAGCGTGGATTCGTATTGTTACTAAAAAGGTAAGAAAAAGGTCGCCATGAGTCCTACTAACATTGTTTTTGGTATGATTTCTATTCTTCTCTTTGTAATTAATTTAACTAAGGGCATGTTCTCATTGACTGAACTGAACTGAAGTGAACTGAATTGAGCTGAACTGAACTGAGCTTAACTGAACTGAACTTATTAATTAGTGATTTTTAACTATGGATTAGTGATCTTTGATTATATATTGATTATTTATTATTATACATATGTGTATATACAAATATACATATTAAAATATTTAAGAAAAATATACTATTGTTATTATTATTATTTATTGATTATTATTAATACTATTATTATTGTCGTCGTTGTAATAAGAGCTTAAAAGAATGAAATTTGGCTTTATATCATTAGCAATATCATTAGACATGAACTGAACTGAACTGAGCTGAGCTGAACTGAATTGAACTGAACTGAGCTGAAGTGAACTGAACTGAATTTCAACGTATGAGAACAAGCCCTAAGTCCTACTAACATTGTTTTTGGTATGATTTCTATTCTTCTACGACCACGCATTTAATTACTCTGTATCATGTTAGGGATATTGTTGCATTGGTTATTATGTGTTGATTATATGATTAATTATGATTTTTATAAGTTAATCAAGTGTATGAGAATCTATAGAAAATTACAGATTTAAAATTGTTTTGTTGCATAATAAAATAATCTTCCATTTGTGGATCAGTGGTAAGAAGTAGAAAACTCATAGGGAGGTCATAAATTCGAAACATCAAAATATGTTAATCGTTCATTTTTTCCTTAGAATCACCATTATAATGGTAAAAAATAGCAAAATGAGTAAGTTCAAATTGAATCTTTTGATGTATCTTTCATACATCATATTAATGATATTTTTTTCTTTTTATTAGTTATTTACGTACATGAATCATTTATATTTTCATGTTTGTTACTATATTATTTAAATTATATATTATCATATTTAGTTATCAACAAGTAAAATTATATTTAGAAAGATTTGATATTATATCTCAAGATATACATGGAAACAAATATAATAAAACATCACATCATTTTTTTTCAATATATCATCAAATTTAATTAATCCATGTAAATAAAATATACATTAAAGCACGAAAAGAAAACAGATTTTATTTTAGTTCAATGTTATTCTAATTATAGAGGACCCTTATGTCTTCTTTTGCCTAGAAACGAGCCTAATATGTGCCATATTGTTTTCACGTTATCAGGAATACTGTGTCACTTTAAATAACAATTAATGGCGAACCTAATATTTTTTTTAAGTAGGTTTATATAACATAATAAAGTTATATAGATTTTATTCAGTACGTGGGGTCAATTGACCCATAACTTTGACTTTAGTTCCTCTCCTGACAAACATCACATTAATTTAAAATATTATAATCAATTTTAAGCACGCAACTTAACTTTGGAATAAAAACTTGGTTAAAAATTCTGACTATTATAAATCAGAACTTATGGTATACGAACTTTTTGTACAAATTATAAATTCAGATTGGATGATCATATAATGTACAACAACAAAACTTCAATTAGATGCCATCTTTTTTTAAAATTAAAAATTAATTTATTTTGATAATTAGAAATTATACAAATAATCTTTTACCATTACCATTATGAGTCTTCTTCTAAAGGGGTTTCCCACATGAATTTAGGTTTGTTCGATGAGTCTAAATCGTGTGAGTCCTCACTTTCTAATTCATTCTCTTTGTCTAAATCAGAATCCTCACTTTCTGTATCATCCTCTGCAACATTCATTGTATCATTCTCTCCGTCACTCTTTGCAACATCCACTATATTAATAACAATTCTATAAAACAAACCATCAACCTTTGCTTCATCCAATAAATCTCTAATCACACCTTCATCTTTTCATGCTTGCAATTTCATATATTCAGTAAATTTAAAGCTATCCACCAGTACCCGTCAAAAAAAAAAAAAAAAAAAGCTATCCACCAGTAACTTACCAACCAAGTAATCTCCAAAATATCTCACTTCTAGTTCTTTTACATCATCTATTTCATGTGTTGGTTATGTTACAATAAGCAATATGTGTAGGAAAGAGTAGTGTAGAATAGGAATACCAAGTGACTTATATTTTTTAAGTGATTTGACATCGCGTGCTTGTTTTCAGAGTAAACGCTTGACCCTTTCAGTATTCTTGTTTGTTTATTTGTATTTGATCTTCGTTACAGCAATGATTGCATGGTTCCTCCTTGCCTTCTCCTCTATGATTGACGTATAATTATAATGGTAATTGTTGAGATCTATAATGAATTGTAATATATACTCAAGTGGGAAATCAACATATTTTATGGCGTTGTTTCTTTTGTCCAACTTTGTAGAAATAGATGTACATACAATTGTTGTGTGACATTCGGATCCATTCAAATTTTCACGAGCACCCAAATTTAATTATTTCCTACAAAATGCACGTAATCTTTACAAGACCAAAATTACATAAAAACAATTTACATGACCAGAATTACATAATAACAATTTATATGACCAAAATTACATACAAACTACGTGTTTATATATATCATAATTCTAGATTGAATGATCATATAATGTGCAACAACTAAACACTCCAAAT
This sequence comes from Chenopodium album, assembly GCF_948465745.1. Taxonomy (NCBI): domain Eukaryota; kingdom Viridiplantae; phylum Streptophyta; class Magnoliopsida; order Caryophyllales; family Amaranthaceae; genus Chenopodium; species Chenopodium album. Next base: position 5,207,681 of record NC_137859.1, read on the forward strand.
TATGTGTTCATTATCTTCTATATTATACCTGCTCATTATCTTCAATGCTGCAATTTTTTTTTTTTGTAATTCCTCCGTAGCTTCTCCGCTTTGACTAATACATGATACTGGTGATGATGCATCATCGTACTTATATTTTCAAGTGTGAACTCCACTGGGAAATCAGTCATGTCCTTGGCGGCATTAAGTATAGCATTCAATCCTCGGAATATTGCTTTATAACTCAAATTATTAATCCTAAACGTTGCTCCTTATTGCTGGTATTGTTGGTGTTGCTGATACCACTGTACTGTTCAACAGTTGGCATATGGCACCTTGTGGTTGCCGATGCCTACTTGCAATATGAGTTTGATTTGCTATAGCTCAGCTTTGTAGATGCTCTTGCATTAGGCAATGTACAATTAAAACACCACATCTGTTGCATAGACGTGGTGACTCCTCAAGTGAACATTTAGGGTTTGTTCTGATACTGAACTGAACTGAACTGATTGAAGCGGAACCGAACTGAATATTTTATGAGAGAAGGAAATTAGAAAATGGACCGAACTGAACTTATCTGATTGGAGCTAAACTGAACTGAACTGAACATAAGCTGAAGAGAACAGACCCTTAGAGCAACGAAATATGCTACCAGATAAAGGATCTTGCCATGTATATCCAACCTTATTGTAAAGACAAATAACTTGTAAATTTCCGAGGAAATTTTGTCTGATAACACCTTTAAAACAGTTTTCTTATGAAGAACCACCATATATTTTTATTTTTTTTGTTGTTAAAACACACCTTAAACCAGATAACTTTTGTAAAAACAAACTTAAGGGCGATTTTTTTACTCGATATTACGACGTTGACTATTACGTGTGAGTCACGTGTTCGGTTTACCGGTTTACCCCTCCCTTTTAATTTATTTTACCCTTTTTTCCCCTCTAATTCAATTTTCTCTCCAAACCTCCAATTCTCAAAATCTAAGCATTACTTTATTATTTTCCTCAAAAAAAAAAAAAAAAACACATTACTTTATTATTAGGCAAAAGCTAATGAACATCCTGAGGGTGTTAGATAAGCTAGCTAAAAGTCGAATGATTAAATTAAAATTAACATTAATTACCGCAATCGACGCGTGTTTTTGTCATGCTTTCCCAAATTAATATCATATTAGGTAATATTTTAAATGCTTATCCAACGCTCCGAGACGTTCATTAGCAAGATTTTATAATTATGATTTTTATATGTTTTTGCAATAACTTTTAAATAACTTGTACTTTTTTTTTTATTTTTTTATTTATATTGCGGAGTAGAATAGAATAGATATACAGTAGATATATTGATCGAAGCTTCTTTCCCATGGCTTCCGAATCCCCCAGTGCCGTTCGAAAGGGTCACCATTTTCCTCAATTATTTGGATATTCTTTCTCATATTATTTTGATTAATTTGCTGTTTCTAATTTTTATTGGGTGTTTTTGTATATTGCAGTTGTTATTCACTTGAGGGCTACTGGTGATGCTCCCATTCTCAAGCAACAAAAATTCAAGGTCTTCCCTTTTTTCTTTTGGGTTTTTGAACTCCACTTTTAAATTTTCTTGTTAATTTTTTTGTTATAATTCCTCTGAATACCTAGAATTTGCGAAATCTGTGAATTGATGAAAAGGGTATTTATTTTTCTTTAATCCTCAAGTTTTGATGAATGGAAGTGTGACAATTAATAGAGTTTATTGTATTATGATTATGAATTTATTTAATTGGGGTGATCAAGATTTTGCTGAGTATGGTTATGAATTATGACCATTTGTGTATTTCTTAGGAGTTAGGACTAGGGGCAGGTTTATTAATGGTAGGAAGAGAGATTAGGTGCTGCAAAGCGTTTTACCAAATTCGTTGTTGTGATCACATTGTCGTTGAAAATGAGCTGATTGGGATGGGTTAGGGCTTCTCAATCATGATTATAAGGGCAAAGAACGGCATAATTAAAAAATCTTTTGGCATAACTGATTCCGTTTAGGATGTAGATTCGATCAAGATTGTATGGAAAGTGGATTATATGGGAGTACAATGGCAAAAGGAGTCTCGTGTAAGGGCGAAGAGCAAAGATAGCATTGTGTGTGAAGTATCAATGTAGCGTGTCTAGCCGAAGATGAAGGAAGATTATGTTAATTTATAGGAGTATGTTGTTGATGAGATACAATTCAAGTAAAAATTTGTTAACCTGTCTTTGAGAGACTTTGATATTCATTATTTCATTTACCTCTACCAGCGTTAAGAAATGGCGGATTACAGTTTACTTGTATTATTGTGTATATGATATGGTGATGAGTTGATGACTAGGGTATGAGTATGCTAGAGTATAACCTGAACAATGGCCTTAGTCCTGGGGATAACAACACAACAAAAGTTTGCTGGCAAAGTGTACTCAAGGAATCACCACACTAAGTCTTTGATTTTGGCTGAGTGATCATTATAAATTGTGGAGACTTCCTATTAATCAATTGTCATTGACAGTTGCCCTCAAAGACAACAATTGAGCGATATAGCATATATTGGGATCCCTGAAACCCTTAAATAGAACAATTAGACTGAGGGATGAAAGTGGACTTTTATTAATAGATTTCCACAAAATATCACTTGTCTATCAACTATGGTATTTTAGTGAGGTTGTATTTAAGTTAAAGGGGGAAGAAGTTGCAATTGGTGTCAGTTTATGACTGTGGTGGGTCGGTAGCAGTTTCTGTGTAGCAGAACATCAAATATTCTGGGCTGTCATAAGGAGCCTTTTCTGTTGCCACAACTTTTAAGTGAGACAATGCTACTAACAATCTTACATAATCAGATTGCTTGATTGGGCAAGGCGCAACACTAGACACTTTTAATTTAACTTAGTGTGAATGCAGGCTACGATCATCTAACTTATTAGTTCAAAAGATGGCTTGGTATTATTCATTAGCTCTAGTAAAGATCGAATTTTAAGTTCTTTAGTGTAACTGATGCTATGTGTAATTTGATTGAATGTATAGAAATATAACAGACCAGTTTACATAGTTTCTCTACCTGTTTTTTTTGGATGCTATATGTGAAAAGCTGACAGACAAAGTATTGTTGACAAGATTACATGTTTGCAGTTGTAACCAAATATGAAAATTTAAAAAGCCAATGCTCTCTTTCATGGTTTTTATAACTGGTTTCACTTTCTATCATAGCAATATCATACATGTATAATTGTTGTCACTTTCTGTCATAGCAGCTTTTGATGACTTCTCTGTTTCTCTCTATGTCTACCTTTGTATGAGATATCCTTCATTCCTGTATCTATTTATGTGGAATAACTTGTCAATCCGATATTGTATCTGAAATGTAGACAAGTGCTGCACTAATGGGAAATAATTGTTGTGCCCGCTGAATATTAAAGATGGTTTATTTTTTTTTGTTCTAAGAAATCATCTTTTACAATTTTTTGTGTGTTTTATCTGCTTGGTTGTTGATTAGTTTTTTGCAATAAAGAATGAGAAACAGTTTATTATATTTGTTCTTCACTCGAGAACTCTTTGTTCTCTGTTCTTTTTCCTAAACATTGTTTACTTCTTTCAGGTTTCTGGCACCGATAAATTTGCTAGTGTTATTGATTTTTTACGTCGTCAACTTCACAAAGATACCTTGGTAGGTGGCTTTTAAGTCTATATTTTTCCATGCCTGAAATTAATAATTAATCTTTTTTCCTTTTCCTTTTGGGTGTCTGTGTACAGTTTGTTTACATCAACAGTGCCTTTTCTCCAAATCCAGATGAATCGGTAATAGATCTCTACAATGTAAGTTGTGTTTTGCTTGATGGGAGAAAATGAGTTTAAGATCTTGATAGGATTAGAGATTGTTGGATATTTATTGCTCTATGGCTTCCTGTGCATTGAAGGTTTGATAAATATGTTTGCATTAGATTTCACTATTACTACAGTTTGGGAAAGAAAATTTAGCTTTAGATTATATAATTTCTACAAGAAATTAGAGTAGAAGATGTTTGTAATACTCTCTTGCTATTACCATGAAAAATGTAAGATGTTTTACTGCTTGCTTAAATCTTTCAAACTTTATTAGATATTGGTTTGAAATAATGTGAAGCTGAGTCCATTTCGATAATTAGGTCTTGTTCCCAAAATCCCAAGATCACCAACCTTATTTAGTGTTTACAATTTTGTAATCCTCTCCATTGGAATACTTTATGGGTGCCATTGTTTCAGTGTGTCTTAGGATTGTAATACAGGGAGTTGGTTTGATCTCATTAGCTTCTACATAATATTATAATAATTCACTTATGTCTGGTTATGTAGAAATGAGCTCTTGTATAGTGAGTAGCCTGTGGAGTTGACCTGACCTAATTGGTCAATTAGTGTGTCAACTCAATTTGCTGTCAAATTGGCAGGCCTCAATATTGAATGCCTTTGGTGTGTGTGTGTCCTTAGTGTTCTGTGTGGAAAGCGCACATGAGCTGAATGCCTGAATTCTGAGGGTTAGCTTAGTGCTCTTAAAAGTTTGATAGAATTTTGTTCCATGAAATTCTTAAGTTTATGGTCTCCAGGAGTCTATGTTGCCTGATCAGCTTGTAGATTGCATACAGAGTTTATATCACATGTGAACTTCTTTTGAAGCTCCTTGACAGTGTAGAGAGACCACCTGTAGAACAAATTTCTAATTCCCCCAACCTATTTGTGAAATCTTATGTCACGGTAAGGTAATTCAGGTATCTTTAGTTTTACTTAGCAACTATATCGAACAGTTGCGTGCACATCTTAGAAATTGATCAGGTGAGGCCAAGAGGGGTTTGTGGTGTTTGAGATAGTTTCGGGTGACTGATAATTAGCTGAATGATACTACATATTCAATCATACAAATACTGCTGAGTTTGATGGTATTAGGACCTCTGTAATGTGGTGTTTTTTTCTGTATCACTATGCCAATCTTCTGGGCTAGCTACCACTGCCTGTACCCGACTCTATCCCCTTCACCACCTGAAGAGGAGGGGGGGGGGGGGGGGGGATTAAGATGATTAAGAATTTGCTGTATTGAAGCAACTTATAAACAGCTAATTCTTGATATCATTGCAGAACTTCGGAATTGATGGTAAGCTGGTTGTCAATTATGCTTGTTCCATGGCTTGGGGCTGACTCTGGTGGTGATGTCTGATTGTTGTTACGGCTATATCATATTACCAGTAAGTTTAGATTCTCCATTATTATTTTCTAGAAATGAACCATGAAAGATAATTCAGTTCAACGTTACATGTATATTTATCATGAATATCTTGAATTGATCAGAAATGTACATTCAGCTTGCTTAATGAAGTTCTTCGCTGCTATATGGGGACACTGCAGATGGTAAAAATGTCAAGGTGATGGTTTAGCTGATAGATTTTGATTTGTTTCTTTCTGAAGCATGCTGGTTCTCTCTGTCTACCTTAAGTGTGTCATGTTGCAGCAATACACATTATTTTTTCTCTTGATTTCACTTGTAAAGTTGACATGATTTTTGTTAATGTTGGTTAAAAGGCAAAAATTTAGTTTTGTAAAAACTTCAGTCCTGCATCTTGTTCATTTTCCTTCTTCTTTCTTTATTTAAAATTAAATAAATGTCTGTAAAAAGCCAATTAGTTTGCTTTGTAAAAACTTCAGTTGTGCGTCGTGTTCGTTTTCCCTCTTCTTTCCTGATTTAAAACTCTCCAGTAAAGGTGTGCCCTTTTCAATTACTTGGATTCAACTAATAATCTGGCAGAATCTAATTTAACTGCACTATAATTGCAAATGAATGCAATTCAATTAAATTGATGTTGTCTCTGACTCTGGCCAAGGCAACAATTTAGGCAATGTTTATGCTAATAAGTTTTGTGAAATTGAACCAACCACCCACTTCTAAGCCTGAGATAACTCGATTCATGTCTTTTACAGTTCTGGCTTGGATAGTTGGATTCGGGTAGGCCTATACCAAGTTGAGTGACCCATTTGGCTAGAGAAGAACTATAGCTTTGAGTCCAAGTTAACTGACCCATTTGGCTATTTTTGAAGAGTCTGAGAGAAGAACTATAGCTTTGAGTCCATGATATATGAGGTGAAAAACACCAATTACCATATTATTAATTAGGCTGTTTATATTTAAATTGTTAAACGGGTGAACATTTAGGAACTATATTGAATTGAGAATTGAACTCACTTAATCAGTCATAGCTTTGCTATTGTCTATCTAAACCTTCATATCAATCATTTTGGTGTATCAATTATCATTGGGTTCTGACTAATTTCATATCAAGTTCAGTTTGTTTGGATTTCATTTAAATCCGGACCCCTAATTCAGAAAATTCAATTCAAATAATCGTGCTACATACTACCTTATACGTTAATAACACATGATATGATTTATTGAGTTGTATACCTTTTATGGAATTGGCAATTGGGTCGTTCAAATCGGGCTGTTCTCAGGTAAAACTAGTTCGGATTGAGTTTAAGTTATGTATCGGATCTTTGAGTATGGCTGAGAACAGTCCTCCCATGCCGAATTAAGTCCGAGTAGTTAATTCTATAATAGTAAGACCGAGTCCAATGACTAGAGGAGGCAACTCACCTCCCAAACCCATGTGTGGGTGTGGGTTAAGGTGATCCCCACACCATCCAACACCAAATTGCAACTCTCCATTGGTGCCTTCTTTTCCTCTCTTCTAACTTCCAAGGACTAGTAGTCGTAGTAGTAACCTACGTTTTCCCTTCCCTTTTTGGCTTCTTCCCATTTATTAATTTTATCATATCTTAATTTATGATAAAGTAGTGTGAATATTGGACCATCAAAATTATACAAGCACATATTTATTTGACTTCCTCAATAATATCTTATACTACATTATTAAAATTGATAAATTAAATTCGACGGTTTATACAAAAGAAGTGTTTCCTGCTTGATCATGGATCACCTATGTTTCATCTATTGTTTTTACACTTGACACCACCATAGTATATATATACTTATCAACCGTTGATTTATATGATATGATTTATTTGGATGGTCTAGATTTGAGGTGACAATAAGCTAAAAATAGATGCAAACACAGTGGATAAAATCCTCCAAGTCGCTCTGATCTTTGTTATTTGTTGCTGTCTGTATTAAGGCTACCCCTGCAACGACTGAAAGGGGGGAAGGGAGAGGGATATTTCATTCATTCAAGGAACGATACCCAAGAATATTTTTAATCTTGTTATTACTCCATTTTGTAGTATGATTTTCTTATTGGTTAACAAATTGGACATCCACTTCTTTTTTTTTTTTTTTTTTTTTTTTTTGAAGGAATTGGATCCACTTTGTGTAACATAGTTAATGACTTTTTCTCAGTATAAGAAGTCTATAATAATTAGCAAGTACACGTACTTGTATCAAACATTTTTGTGTAAATCAACTAATACAATTAGTTAACCACTAATTACTAATGTAATCAATTTACATGAACAAGAAAACAATTACTTCGTATTTAATCATCACTCGAAAAACCTATTAATACTTATTATCTCTTTACTTGTATAGTAATACAAATGCTTTACTTCATCTTTCGCAACTAAAGGTCTGTTCACATTTACTTAATTTCAGTTCAGTTCAGTTTAGCTTCCATCAGTTCAGTTCAGTTTAGTTCAGCTCCAATCAGTTCAGTTCAGTTTAGTTCAGCCTAATTCAGTAAATGTGAACAGGCCCTAAATTGTGAGGGCTCCGGTATAAGTTTATACCATATTCAAACTTTAAAGTAAATGATAAATCTTATAAATTGTATGTATGTACTCGACTAGTAAGTAGTACGAGTAATATAAACCAATTCACAAATAAGCTTATTCCCAAAGAAGGTTAGTATGAAAAAGTTATAAGAAAAAACGTCAGATAAATTGAAAGGTAGTAAGGACCAAGTTTGAATTTAATTTGTCTTTCATATTGTCTAACACTAGATTTATTAGTCCTGATGACAGAGTGAGTTGTGGGTCGGTTTCCCCTATTTCTCATTTCTTAGAACTTTGAGCTTCTTCCTATATACACTACTTGCACATTTTACTACCTACACAAACATAAACAACAACAACAACAAAAAAATGAGCAATTGGTTAGGATTTTCTCTCACTCCACACCCTCACCTTCATCACCATTTAGTTGATGATAATGGTTCTCATAACTCACAACACCAAGTGCAAGAGTTTGATCAAGGGAATTCGACACCGTCTTCGCCGCCACTCTGTAACAACAACGCTACTTCCTTCATGCCTCTTCGCTCCGATGGCTCCCTCTTTGCTACCGCACTTAACGATGGTCTTCACGACCTTCCCTTTACTACCTCCCACCCTCAACTTCAAGGTTCGTTCTTTTTTACTTGCAACACTTTTTTCGGATAAGTTTACATATGTCTATGTTTAAATCTTGTACACAAATCTTATGTTCGTTGTCTATTTTCATCGTTAAATAATTACCCATGTTAACCTTTGTAAAAATTGCCCTACCTAAATTTTTAGTAGTCTTATTTAATTCTATATATTGCATACTTACATGCTCATACATATGCATTATTTTTGGTACAATAAAAAAGTAAATTTTAAAAAAAAATATCATGGAGATTTATTTATTAATGATTTTATATTTTGGAAATTCTAGAGTGGAAGTATGAAAATGATGAGCAACCAAAGCTAGAAGATTTTATGGGATGTTGTTACTCAACTTCTCAAGACCAAGAAAACAAAATGGTTATCAACGTAAATGCACTTCCCCAAGACCAATTCTCCTCAAATAATAATCCGCTCTCAATCCAAGCATGCCCTTATCCCCCGGACCCTCAAGGCGTTTTAAAATACTCATCATCCCCTTTTGACGGGGCTGCCATCTCTCAATTCAAATCTTGGTTAAGGCAAACCCCGCCAACGGTTGGACACCCTACGACCGCCACTCATTTTAATGGCATCGACAATGGTGTTCAACCCCAACCACTATCACTATCCGTTAGTCCAATGGTAGGGCTCGAAGAGGTGACCGATGTCAAGAAACGAGGGCAAGCTAAGTTGCTTAATGGTGGTAGAGAACTCGTCCCTAGAAAATCTCTTGACACATTCGGTCATAGGACTTCTCAGTACCGTGGAGTTACTAAGTACGTTTTTTTTCAACATTCTCCGTCTCAAAAAATAATGTCACTAAATTTTTTTTATTTATTTTTATTGCGCTCATTTTAACACGAAAATATATATTGGACAGGCATAGGTGGACAGGAAGATATGAGGCCCATTTATGGGATAATAGCTGTAGAAAAGAAGGACAAACTAGGAAAGGAAGGCAAGGTAAGAATTTTAATTTTTTTTTTTTTCTCCAATTAAAACAATTTAATTGAGAATTTTATTGATTGGTGAAGGGTTTTATACGTTTCTTATGCAATTTCACGTGAAACTAACTGGTTTTTTTTTTTTCTTCTCACATTTCTTACTTTGTGGAATTTGGAATTATGCAATATTGCAGTTTACCTCGGTATGTGAAACTTCCTTAACTTTATTTTGACTTACTTTCTTCTGAAATTAGTACAGTACTAAAAGCTTAATTTTCATTTATTAGTGAATAATGTGTACTTTTTTCATTTTTATTCTGCTGATATTCAAATTGCATGCATTGAAATAATGAAAAGTTGGTTATAAACCAATGGTTTTAAATAATTTTGATATTTATAATCATAGTTGATCTTAAATTTACACTGTTGAAAGGGGTTATTGTAAAAGTCTATAAGAATCACATCATGGCATCAGAGACTTGGATTTGATACTTTTGCATCACATCTATTAGTCTTTCCTCTCTTGACTTCTTTTGTAAGCAGCATGGTTTAAATTCTTGTGCTCCATGACATTAATTAGTACGAGTACTCTTTTGTTCGGATTTAATTGTCATATTCGTTGTGATTTGGACTACTTTGTACTCGTAAGAACTAATTCCAAAGAAACATAAAGATATACGTGTTGATAAAATCTACTAGTCCGTATTGATTGTATAGGAAGTGAATTCTATGAGATAAGAGTAGTCCTCATGTAGACTGTAGAGTATATGAATGGTATAGAGAGTATTACTCGCACTTTTCTTCAAAAAAAAAAAAAAAAAGTATTACTCGTACTCATGTATTTATACACCATCATTACTTGTACTAATACTATTAGAATCATTGTCATATAAAGACGAGTTATTAATGGTTCATCTCCGTATATGACAAAATTACACGTCGTTCAATGGTGTTAAACTATGACTACTCGATCTAACACTATATTGATATGGAGGTAATGTTTGTATACATCAGGTGGTTATGACAAAGAAGAAAAGGCAGCTAGAGCTTATGATTTAGCAGCACTGAAATACTGGGGTCCAACTACTCATATAAATTTCCCTGTAAGTTCGTTGTTTAAGTCAAAACTCCTTAATTAAGCAAATGTACTGATTTTACTGTAATCATAGTTGACTTTTAACTTTTGATCTTTACTCCCTAACTAGCTAACTGATTATGAGAAAGAACTTGAAGATATGAAGAACATGAATAGACAAGAATTTGTTGCACATCTAAGGAGGTACGCTACTCATCTTAGCGTCATGTTTTACTAGTTTAAATTACATCATCAACGTACGTGACTATTAGTCTCGGACAAAGAGATCGAGTACTTAAAATGGTTATGACGTTTTTGACACAGGCAAAGCAGTGGATTTTCAAGAGGAGCATCAATGTACCGAGGAGTAACAAGGTATGTATGTGTGACAGGAGGACAATTTAAAGGCTTGTACAATAAGAGTAAAAGTCAATAATTATACTTAATAATAGTGCAAAGTTGGCAGCTTTTATTATCAATCATAAAATTCAATAATTGGGAAAAATGAATAATACATTGGATATTATTTGCATGTGACTATTGCATTGGACTTACATTTTTGGTAAATAAAATTTAAAATAAAAATTGATGTATCTCAAATTTGCTGTTATTTGCTAAGTTTATTTTTTGGTCGTTACTTTCAGACATCATCAACATGGAAGATGGCAGGCACGAATTGGAAGGGTAGCAGGCAACAAGGACTTATACCTTGGCACTTTTAGTAATTTTTTCTACTCCTTTTATTTTTCTATTATTTTTTCTTTATAACTTATTGGATATTTACTTCTTGACCTTGCACACTTCTCGGTATAGACTTAGAAAGAGACACGTGTTAAAATAGTGTAGACGAGGTTTAATTCCATTTTTTGGGTGTATGATCACCTCCTTAATTTAACTAATTGCTAATATCTTAGACTTTTCGCATTTTACTTTGTTAAGATACATACGTGTCTCTATTGTGCATCTTCGTGATCACAGTGTGCTTGTTTCATTAATACTTTCATGTGCATATGTTAGGCACACAAGAGGAGGCAGCAGAGGCGTATGATATAGCAGCCATCAAGTTTAGAGGCACAAGTGCAGTCACCAATTTCGACATAAGCAGGTACGATGTCAAGAGAATATGCTCGAGCTCAACTCTCGATCTCCTTGGAGGTGATCAAGTTAAGCGGCCATCACCAAATAAGGACTCATCAACTCCACCTCCCGCGATCAGCCTAGAAGACAACAACAATGCTAGTTCTCAACCACTTGCTATAACAAATGGCAATGAAAATGCCTCAAATGATGACTTGCCTAGTATGATGTGGAATCCTCAAGGTAATGATCAGACTCGATCTCAAGATTGCCCTAACACAATGTCATTGGTTTTACCTTCGAGTAATATCAATGAGAGCAACTCCTCTCCAATGTACTTGTCATCACAAGGTCAGAAATATGAAGAATGCGCGATTAGTAGTGATGGTGGTGGTGATCGGCTTAGTAAACATAATTTGGGTGTTGTTCCTCAGATTCCAATCTTTGCTTTGTGGAATGAATGAATGTGCATGTAACAAGGTTTTACAGCATTTTGGTAGAGGATCATATATTAACATATAGGAAGCTAAGCTAGTACTCAATAGTTTTTGGTGGAATTAAGTTAGCTACAGAAGTTGTCAATTACTGTGTAGGAATTGATAGTGCTGGATTGTAGGGCTAATTCAACTAAATCGGCTAATTCAACTAAATTGGCTAAATGCATGTTAGGTTTTGTATTTTGTTATAACAATTGGTGCTTTGGTAGTCTTGACATTGTCTTACATGAATCGGATGGTTGTAATGTGTAAACTCGTACGGACTATATATATATATATATATTCTGTTTTGATAAGTCTTTTATACAAGTGTATGTTAGTATATGTTATATGCTTTATATATGGGTTAAAATCAACTCTTCATTATTTGGAATGGAGGGAATAATGTCTTTCATAAAAAGAAGTTTTATAGCACTAATATAATCAGATTTTGATAGTTCATTATCCTACTTTAGGTAACATACTATTATAAATTGAAATATTTTAGCAAGCTACAATAAGGGATAACAAATTAACAATAACCATTTGTTGACTTATTACATTGTTTTCAATTCCAAACAAAACTGGAAAAAAAGAATTGAAAAAAAGGTGATATCTGACCAACTGAGGAAAATCTATTGATGGTCTCCTACTCTCATCCACATAATAAGACAAAGAAGACAAATAAAGATATCAAATACTGAGGCTTGGAATCAGAATTCAAAGTTGATAGTCACATTCATTTGTCTTTTTTGGAGGAGTAAAATTTCTATAAAGACAAGAAAATTTTGTTAGTACAAAGGATAATGTTTAGGCAAAATTGTACACATTAACATGAATTTAAGCCAAAACTACCACCATTAACAAAACTTGTTTATAGTATAATCAATTTGACATGAACTTCGTTGTTAAAGGGTTCAATCACATTACCTTAACTTAATAATGTCACTGAAATACTCTTTAATGACCAAATTTATTTCATATAGTGTACTTTATTTAGTAGTGACAAGCTCAAAATACTAGTGTATGCATGTCTTTAGTTGCAGTATACAATACATACAAATTCATTTAATGGCTATAATTTGGTTATAATTCATGTTAATAAGTGTAATTCTCTCTAATACTTATACAATCACTCATTAAACGACTAGTATTACTATCCATTCTGTTACACGATTTGCCTCTTAATTATTATGTCGATGCTCTAGCATGAGTAACAATGCATGGACCGTCCAAGGTGTGTGTTTTTAGTGTGAAAGGCTAGTACAGGGTTAATTGAGGTTGGCACATAGTGGCTCGAAAACCAAGCTAATTCTGGTGGCTAGTGAGCTAAAGTCCAACAGATTGATTTGATAGAACAATACTGGAGAAAGGAAGAGCTGTACCTCTTTTTGCAGATACAAAATTTAAATAACAAGGCAGAGAATAGAGCTAGAGAACACTTAAATAACGCTGCTCCTTTCATTTTTCCTTTTGCCTGCAATTGGAACTTTAATTTATTTATGCTTATCTTTAAAGTTGTGTATAAACCTTGTTCACCAATATCTTTGTCCTTGTACTCTCACTTCTATTGGTTCATTTCCACCAATACCATTTTACTAATTTTGAACTTTTACTTTGTTGTATTTTTTAACTTGAAAATATTTTACTCATTTAAGACCTGTTCACATTTACTGAATTAAGCTGAAGTGAACTGAACTGAGCTGAAATGAATATTTTATGAGAGAGGGAAATTAGGAGCTGAACTGAACTAAACTGAACTGATTGGAGCTGAACTGAATTGAACTGAAATTAAGTAAATGTGAACGGGCCCTTAGACTTATTTCCGAAAATAAGTGAAAATAAATTAAACAGTGCAAGTTACTTAATCGTGTGAGGTTAACAAAATTTAAAAGTGGGACACACTTCTTTATTAGTGTCAATTAGATAATTAGAAGATGTCTTCGCTAGACTTTTGGGTTGGTTATCTTTTTGAGTTTATCCTACCCGGTTCACCGTAATTTAGTTCCTACTACATCCGGATCCAACTCGGGTTGCACATCTTGGCTTTATGTTGGGTGAATTTCCCGATAAGAATTTTGGGCGTTCTACGAGGCTCGAACTCGAAACCTCCCTTAAACGACATCAAATTGCTTACCATTTGAACTAACTCTTGTTGGTGGGTTGGTAATCATTTATACCAACAACACACTATTTAACGCCAATAAGAGTCACGTGCACCCATTTTTAGACTTCTTTTTAAATAAAAAAATAAAAAAATAAAAAAATAAAAAATAAAATTGCATAGCTATTAGTATAGCGTCATTGATTTGTAATATTAGAAAGAATTGTTTCACTTTTAATTATCTTCACAATCAATGTTTAAATTGCAATTTAAAAAGCTTGAAGGCAAATTTGATAGGCTACTTAGGCCCTGTTCTTTAGAGTTGCTCTGCCCTGATCTACTCCGCAGTGTGTGGAAGCCTAGCCGTACGCGACTCTGCTCTGCTCTGCCCAAAGGCTCAAAAGAACAGGGCCTTAGACAATTAGGGAAAAATTCAAATTCAACCATCGCCACTTTGAAAAAAAGGTTTAAACAAATTATTTTTTACTTGGAGGTTGAAAAAGTTACTTATTTGTTAATTTGTTATACATTTAGTCGACTGTTGGTTACTTTAAAGTCTGTATATAAAGTTTTATAACCTTATATCAGTCATACTCCTACCAAGATCCCTAAGTCGTGTTGTTATAATAACTCATAAGACCCTTGACTTAAACCAATTATCTATGCAAGTGATAATCATGTTAATAATTTGGTGGGGTAACATGCAAAACCTTTTATAACCTCAAACCAAATAATTGATGAATTTAATTCTAGTTACATCTAAAGACTAAAGGCCTGATCTGATTAACTGAACTGAGCTGAACTAAACGGAACTGAACTGAATTTATTGGAACTGAAATAAACTGAATTGAACTAAATATTTTATAAGAGAAGAAAATTAAGAATTGAACTGAATTGAACTTAATGGAGCTGAATTGAACTGAACTGAAAATAGTCTGAAGAGAACATGCCCTAACCTATGTTCCGTTATCGTAATGTACAGGTCCAAGTATGCGTTATTCCCTCCTTTAAACAACTTGGCTATTGTGTAATCATTCCATTAGATCAACATTTTAAGTAAATCTCAATTCTAAAAATAAATAAGGTTTATGGTAAAAGATGGACCATAACAGTCTATGTCAAAAAAATAAAAAGTTATCTCCAAGAAAAAAGGGAAAATGTTATGAAATATATAGAAATTAGAGGATTAAGAGAAGAAGGTAATAAGAGAAGTATTACTACTTTTATGTATTACTCTTGGTAATATTTTTGTGCATCATACAAGTGAAATTACATGGCTATTTATAGTAGTAAGAACCACTATTACATTGTGGGCTATAACCTTAGAGGGTGGCAATTAGAGTTGGCTACTACATTAAATGCAATGAAGAAATTGGAGTGTGGACATTCACACCTTGACTAAATTAATTAACTCTTAACACTCCCCCTTGAATGTCCATACAGAATAGGGTATATGTTGCCTCGTTAAAACCTTGCTAGGTAAAACCCTTTAGGATAAAAGCCATAGCTAAGGGAAAAGAGTACAACAATATATTACTATATGCTTTAGTGTACTGCCTCATTAAAAACCTTGTCCGGAAAAACCCATTGGGATAAAAACCTGATCGAAGGGAAAAAGAGTGCAGTGCATATAATGCTCCCCCTGATTTTAACATAGTTTATGAAGACAACGCATCCCAATCTTGTGGACCAACCGCTCAACACTCTTCGAAGGTAGGGACTTTGTAAACAAGTCTGCAAGATTATCAGATGATTGGATCTGTTGGACATTTATCTTCCCTTCCTTCTGCAAATCGTGTGTAAAGAACAGTTTTGGGGATATATGTTTAGTCCTATCACCTTTAATATATCCTTCAGTTACTTGTGCGATACATGCAGTATTATCTTCGTAAATGATGGTTGGACTTTCAGTTACTTCTTTCATCCCACATTCTTCTTGGATATTGCCGATCATTGACCTTAGCCATACACACTCACGTCCTGCTTCATAAAGGGCAATCAACTCAGCATGATTTGATGATGTCGCAGTTAAGGTTTGCTTTGTTGATTTCCAAGAAATTGCAGTTCCACCATAGGTGAACAGATATCCAGTTTGTGACTTGGCGTTTTGTGGGTCTGATAGATATCCAGCATCTGCATATCCGATGAGGGTGGCATCTTGCCTTGATTGATAAAACAAACTAAGATCTTTTGTTCCTCGTAGATATCGTAGTAAGTGTCTTACTCCTTTCCAGTGTCTCTTCGTTGGTGCGTTGCTAAACCTAGCTAACAAATTCACAGAAAAAGCTATGTCTGGTCTAGTATTGTTAGCTAGATACATTAGAGCCCCAATTGCACTTAGATATGGTACTTCAGGACCAAGGACATCCTCGTTTTCCTCTCGAGGTCTAAATGGATCATATTTCATAGTCAAAGACCGAACAATCATCGGGGTGTTTGTTGGGGTCGCTTTGTCCATGAAAAAACGTTTTAACACTCTTTCGGTGTAGTTAGACTGATGGACGAAAATACCATTATTTAAGTGCTCAATTTGCAATCCAAGGCAAAATTTAGTTTGTCCAAGGTCTTTCATCTCAAATTCTTTCATCAAGTATTTTGCAGCTCTTTCAAGTTCATTTGGGGTTCCAATGATATTCAAGTCGTCAACATAAACTGCAACAATTGCAAACCCTGATTGTGATCTCTTAATGAAAACACAAGGACTGATTTGATTATTCTTGAACCCTTCTTTCATAAGGTATTCACTAAGACGATTATACCACATCCTCCCAGACTGTTTCAATCCATAAAGTGACCTTTTTAATTTTATGGAAAGTAAATGTCTAGGCTTGTGGTTTTCTGGTAATTTTAATCCATCTGGGACTTTCATATAAATATCTGTATCGAGTGACCCATATAAATATGCGGTTACTACATCCATTAATCGCATCTTTAGTCCTTCTGAGACTGTCAAGCTTACCAGAAATCTTAACGTAGTTGCATCAACTACGGGAGAATATGTCTCCTCATAATCAATCCCTGGAATTTGAGAAAAACCTTGGGCTACAAGTCTTGCCTTGTATCTAACAATTTCATTTTTCTCATTTCGTTTTCTCACAAATACCCACTTGTATCCAACTGGCTTTACACCTTCTGGTGTAAGGGTTATTTTTCCAAACACTTCTCGTTTTTCGAGTGACTTTAACTCTGTCTGCATTGCCTCTTTCCATTTTGGCCAATCATGCCTGCAACGACATTCTTCCACTGTTCTTGGTTCACTATCATTTTCGTCAGATGCCATTTCAATTGCAATGGAATATGCAAATATTTCATTTACGATAACATCATTTCTATTCCAATAATTCCTGGTAGAAACAAAATTTATTGAAGTTTCATTGTTATCGATGTTATGGTCATCTTGTTCATCCCCTTTCGGATTATCATCTTTTTCTCTATTCTCATCTGTACTTTGTCTTTCTTGACCTTCTGTAAGGGGAATATTGTTGATCTCATCAGGTCTTTTTAATTTTCTTGGTTTAGAGTCTTTTGAACCAAGTGGTCTTCCACGCTTTCGGCGTGCTAGAGATTCATTTTTAATGATCTTATCACCAGATGGAATTTCAATTCGTGCAGGGGCATTTTCAGCTGGTATATGTGATTTTGTCACTTTCTTTGCATCTATAAATGCATCAGGCAGCTGATTTGCAATGCTTTGTAAATGAACAATTTTCTGAACTTCTTGTTCACACATATTTGTTCGTGGATCAAACATTGACAATTGTGTTGCATTCCAAATGATTTCTATTTCTTTCTTTCGTGGGTCCACTTTCTCTCCCCCTAAGGCTGGGAATATTGTCTCATTGAAATGACAGTCGGCAAATCTGGCCGTAAATAAATCACCGGTCATTGGTTCAAGATATTTAATTATGGAGGGTGATTCAAACCCAACATAAATTCCCAGCCTTCTTTGTGGACCCATCTTTGTTCGTTGGGGTGGAGCAATAGGAACATACACCGCACAACCAAAAATTTTTAGATGTGAGACATTAGGTTCTCGACCAAAAACTAATTGTAGTGGTGAGAACTTATGATAAGCAGTTGGTCTCAACCTAATTAGCGTTGCCGCATGTATTATGGCATGACCCCAAGCAGATGAAGGCAATTTTGATCTCATCAATAATGGCCTTGCAATCAATTGTAGTCTCTTAATTAATGACTCAGCAAGTCCATTTTGTGTATGAACATGAGCTACTGGATGTTCTACAACAATTCCAATCGACATACAATAATCATTAAATGTTTGGGATGTAAATTCCCCTGCATTGTCAAGCCTTATTCTTTTTATTGTATGGTCTGGAAATTGTGCTCTTAGTTTAATAATTTGAGCAAGGAGTTTTGCAAAAGCAACATTTCTACTGGATAAGAGACTTACATGTGACCATCGAGTTGAGGCATCAATTAATACCATAAAATATCGGAATGGTCCACATGAAGGATTAATTGGTCCACAAATGTCTCCTTGAATCCTCTCTAAAAATGTTGGAGATTCAGTAGCAATTTTGTTCATAGATGGCCTTATTATTAATTTGCCAAGTGAACATGCAGAGCATGTTAATTCATCTGATCGAGGGATTTTAACATTCCTAATTGAATGTCCTACTGAATTTGCTATAATCTTGTGCATCATTCCTGTACCAGGATGACCCAAACGATCATGCCATAAATTTAGCAGATTCTTATTATCTAACTTCTGGTTAGATATCGAATTTATTTCAACTGGTCGTATATCTATATGATATAACCCTGAAGAATATGCTGGCAATTTCTCATACACATGTTTCTTGCCATGTTTTTCTGCCGTGAGGCATAAATATTCCTTTTGATCCACTATCATTGTTTCTAAATGAAAACCATTTTGACGCACATCTTTAAAACTTATAAGATTTCTTCGAGATTTACTCGAATATAAAGCGTCATTAATGATTAATTTTGTTCCATTTGGGAGTATTATGCAAGCTTTTCCAGAACCTTCTATTAGCTTGGCTGACCCAGAAATGGTATTAACATTTGCTTGAAATAATTTTAACTTTAAAAAATATTTTCTATCCTTCAGAATAGTGTGTGTTGTTCCACTGTCCAAAAGGCATTGAAATTTGGAACCAACTTCGGGCAGATCCATATCTTCATAAAATAATAAGTATAAGATTAGTTTAAGATAATTAAACTGGACTTACTTTATTAATGATGAAAAATTAAGAGTACATAACTTGAACATGAAAAAAAAAAAACATACAAGAAAAGTACATAATGAAAACATAATACATATCATAGTAATTGATGAATTATCTAAACATGATTATTCTCTCCAAAGATAAATTCACCACCAGCTTCACCATTGTCTATGTGGAAATCAGACACATCAAGGCTAATTCCAGGGACATTTTCTTCATTAACATAATTTGTTTCGGCATGTTTTTCTTTCCCTTTAATGGAAGCCTGGTATAGTTCTACTAGATGTTTGGCCGTACGACAAGTACGTCCCCAATGTCCAGTCATGCCACATCTATAACATGTGTCTTTTCCTTTTGTGGTGGCTTGATTTTTGTTTCCTTGTTGATGCCCCCTTTGAGTGTTGTTTCTAGGGGGAAATTGGCCTCTACCACGGCCATAACCACGTCCATGGCCACGTCCGCGGAAATTTCCACGACCTCTGCCACGATTATTATATTTTCCACGTCCACCTCTATGAGCAACATTTGTCTCGGGTGGATTTGAGCTTTCTACAGCATTTGTTTCATTGAATGCTTGGGACCCAGTTGGTCTTAGGTTGTGATTCTTCAACAGAAGATCATTATTCTTTTCAGCAACCAATAATGTAGAAATAAGCTCAGAATATTTTGCAAAACCTCTTTCACGGTATTGCTGTTGCAATACAATGTTGTTAGCATGGAATGTAGAGAGTGTTTTCTCTATCATTTGCACTTCAGTGACTGGTTGATCACAATATCTCAATATTGATACGATTTTATATAGTGATGAATTATAATCACTGACAGATTTAAAGTCCTGAAATCTCAGGTTTGTCCACTCAAATTGTGCTGAAGGAAGGAGTACCCTTTTATGGTGGTCATATCTTCCTTTCAAGCTATCCCATAGTTCTCTGGGATTTTCCACCATTAAATACTCAGTTTTCAAACTGTTATGTAAATGATGCCTTAAGAGAACTATAGCTTTTGCTTTCTCTTGATCAGTTGGAACTTTAACTTGAGCAGGGGCATCTTTTTCGTTTCCTGGGATGGTAATTTCTTTGATTGTATGTTCCAATCCCTGAGCCTTCAAATTCATTTGGGCATCAGCTGTCCATTCAAGATAATTATGTCCGGACAAGTCTAATACGTCAAATTGTCTTTTCATCAAGTCTCCCATTTTAACTACAATCAAATAGGTAATTATTATTAAGCCAATTAAGCAAGTGATAATTAAAGTAATCAAATTGTAATCATAATAATAATCCATTTAAAAACATATTTGCTTCTCCCCCTTGGGTTATTATTATGATTTACATAAAGTTAAGCTAAAATTAAACATGATAATTACTTTAGGTAAACAACGACAACAACAAATATAACAATAACAATGATAATAATAACAATAACAATAAATACTACTACTATTACTATATCACCGACAACAACAACAACAATAATAATAATAATAATAATATTAATGACATACATTAATGATAAGACAAAAGGAACATTTATTATAACAAAATGCACTTATAATCTACCTAGAAGACAAAAAAAACTTGAAGTACTACGGAGATTACATGCATGAATTCCCTTTGTCGAAAAACCGAGCGTTACTTATGTAAAATGATGAAAATCATCATTGCCATTAATAAAACTACTAGGGCCATAATTAAAACTAAATATAGTTTTAATTTCCTTAAATCTTCTTCAAAGGTAAAGGGGTGTGGTGGTTGTCGGTTGTCGACGGGGAACATGGTGTGTGACCGGTGTAAATGGAGGAAGAAGAAGAGGAGATAATTTGGGTAAAGTTTAAGGAGGGGATAAGGTTTGTATGGTGAAATAAGGGGGTGTAATCCGCCTTTTATAGGGGGGTAAATTATCCGTTTCAGCTTTACACTACTGTAAAAATATCATACAATGTTCTAGTAGACTGGTAAAATAATCGTAATCAAACTATAAATATTTACAAACGTAAATAAGTATCACACTGGGATGCAAGCCGTAGTGGTCCGAGAACCCTAATCTATTCATGAGGTCAAGGGTTCGAAAACTGAAAGAAACATAAAAGTGTGTAATCTAAAAATTAAATAAATATAAAGGCTGCATCATTTTTTTTTTCATTTTAGTAATTATGCACAAGTAAGTAAGTATAAACATGATTTGTGTGACCATGAAATTTACTCTATTAACATGCATACAACAAATATTTCCACATGCAAAAGTAATTATATATTACTTTCTATAACCATGCATGAGAGTTACCAAACTAAGTATCATAAATAAGGTATGTATTGATATCCTCATTTTTAATCAACATGGCTAATTATGTGGAGTAATTTTGTGGAGAAATATATTGTGAGTTTCTGGTATAGAGGATCCCATATGGGCAACTATAGAGCATACTCCTCAAAATATATTTTGTGAAAGAAATTGAATCTTTGTAAAAATTGGATAATCGGTATAAGTATACCTGATTGAAGATGGTGCTGATAACGTGTTATGAAATATATAGAAATTAGAGGATTAAGAGAAGAAGGTAATAAGAGAAGTATTACTACTTTTATGTATTACTCTTGGTAATATTTTTGTGCATCATACAAGTGAAATTACATGGCTATTTATAGTAGTAAGAACCACTATTACATTGTGGGCTATAACCTTAGAGGGTGGCAATTAGAGTTGGCTACTACATTAAATGCAATGAAGAAATTGGAGTGTGGACATTCACACCTTGACTAAATTAATTAACTCTTAACAGAAAAAAAAAAATGCTACGATCACTCAAAAAAAATAAAATAATACTGTAACAAAGGTTGGGCCCTTTCCCAAAACAAATCTTAAAAGCAAGGTTAATGAAAAATCTGGACCACATATATGACATTTGGGCTAACCTTAAACTTAAGCTACTACTATTATGATTTATCTGATGGGCTTTCTTTGCCAAATTGGTGTATCTTACAAGAACCCAAAATACTGTCTTCCTCTTTTTTCTTATTTTTGTTTTGTTTTCTTGTTTTCTTGGGTGTGTGTGAAAAAAAAAAAGGCTTTTAGCAATGCCCTCTCAACTAAAAAAGTAAATAAATAGGAATCCTTATCATGCAAATATTTTAAGATTCATTTGATTATGTGAATAGATATACGACAATATAAAATAATACTATAAGAAAATTCTCATGTCATACGTGAACGAGAAAGAGGATATATTATAAACTTGTAAGGAATGTTAGATACTTACATGTGGGCATTTATGTTACATTATTGCCAATGTGTGCATGTATATAATACTTTGTATGACATAATTTGAATCTAATCAGAGACCTTATAAGAAAATTTGAGGAATGAATTGTTGATTCGATTTTCGACCCAATTTCAAAATAACTTAATGGAATTTTATTCGAAAGTCAAAAATTAACTTACGCTCCGTGCTAGTTGGACATGATCAAGTAATATCATAATCCGTGATTCCATTTGCGAACAGTATAAGGGCCTGTTCACTTCAGCTTTATTTCAGTCTAGTTCAGTTAAGCTCCAATTAGTTCAATTCAGTTCAATTCAGCTCCAATCTGTTCAGTTCAGTTCAATTCAATTCAGCTCCTAATTTTCTAGCTTCTCTCATAAAAAATTCATTTCAGCTCAATTCAGTTCAGTTTAGCTCCAATCAGTTTAGTTCAGATCAGTTCAACTCAATTCACTAAATGTGAACATGCCCTAAGTGTAACCACTATGAAACCATATAACATTTTCTCGGTACAAAAAACAATTTGCAACTATTTAAGGTTGTGTGGACTTTTTGGGAGTATTTGCTGTATTTTCTTTTACAACATACCACAACACAATAATTAATCATCTTTTTTAGTACTCATAAATTATGCTTTAAGATTTTTTAAAATTTTTTTTTATTTTTAAAAAAACATGAAAAAAAAAAAAGAAAAGCAGAAAAAAAAAAAAGTCGTTCAATTTCCTTGTAGTTGCAGTCTCTCTCTTTCTGTTTCTCTCTCTAAAAGACAGCGTGTAATACTCTGTCTGTGGAAGCAGATCAAATCCATTCCCCAAAACCCATTTTTATTAATTTTATTACGTAGTATTATTATTTTTACCCCTTTCTTCTTCGTTGTTGCTGTTTTTGAAGAATTTCAGATTGACAACTCTTCTTCCTCAAATCTTCAATGGAAAGCTCTTATCTTTCAGATTAAACCCAATTCCCCAATTTCTTTGATTATTCAGAAACAAGAGCAAATTGATGAGTGGCAAATTCCTGAAACCCAGAAATTGTATTCATGCCCTAACCCTAGATTCCTCTTTTGATTTTCAGGGTTTGCTTATTTTTCCCGATTATCGAGCTGGAAATCAAGGGATTAACAAATTGGATACAAATTAGAGCTACCAATTTCGTCGATTTTCCGGAAATTGGTTTATGTTGTTGGATTTGAGAAGAGTATAAGATCAAGGTGATTGAAATTTTTTCAATTGGAAGCAAAATCGAGGTGCCCAATTCGTTGATTTTACAAATTTTGATTGAATTGGGGGAAAACCCATTTGATTGAAAATGGTGGGTATGTAAGAAATCTATGAAATTTTGAGAATTTTTTTCTTAAAAGATCTTGCAATGGAGCTCAGACCGCCATTAATGAAGCTGCTGAAATTGGGGCTTTTATTAACTTTCTTCATCATTGTTGTTGAATCTCAACAACAACAACAATCTTCCCAACAACAATCTCAACCATCACAGGCTGTGCAAGATACAATTGATCGACCACAACCACCACCACAAACACCGCCACCATTCGTTCTATCTCCTCCTCCACCACCAACACCATTGCTTTCGCCTCCGCCACCGCCTCGAGTGCCACCACCTCCTCCTCCTCCAATTTCTCCACCTCCTTCGCCTCCGCCGCCTCCTCGAATGCCTCCTCCTCCGCCTCCACCACCATTGCCGCCTCCACCATCGCCACACCATCGCCCGCATCGTGTGTCGAATTCGAATTCGGAAGCAAACGCTAGGAAAAGCAATAAACACAAGTCTAATTTGAATGTTGGTAAGAAAGTTGGGTTATTGTTTGCTGGAATTGCTGTGATCTTGCAAATTGGAGTGGTGAGTTTCCTAGCTTTTAAAAGGAGACAGCTTTATAAGATGCGTGACTAATATGATTGCCTTATGATGATGATCAAATAGTTTTAATTTTTTTTTTTTACCTTTTTTTGTTTCATGTATTCACTTGTTATTCATTACAGTACTAAATTGTTTAGGAGTTATAGTGATTCTTTTTTCGCGGTTGAGGCATAAAAGGAGGCGATTTGTCGTCGATTCGGTTTGGATTGGATTGGATTTGATTAAGTTGGTGGGTATAGCTGGTGAATGTGGTGAAGATGAGTGATAGGATTAATCAGTTTTCGGATGATTCGATGTCGAAATGGAGGTACTAGTTGAGGGATTGGAATTGGAATTTGAGCAATTGAGGATTAGTGATTTGGGGTTCTCCTGGATAATCTACTTTTCTGTAAATGGGGGTAAATCTTTGATTGTTTTTCTTTTTTCTTTCCTTGTTAAAATTTGTGTTGAGATTCATATATCTTGTTTGCAATACATTGACTTTACAGTTCATACTTGGGAATATGGAGATTTTTCTACTCTGTATTCATGTATTGGTTTTATACATTTTACTGACTTTGATCTAGACGGCTAACATTGTACTAATGACTGTAAGTAAGAGGAGTTATGGTATTTATCCTATTCAAATGGTTCCATTTATTGTTATTGTGTTAACTATATGTTGATTATACATTGATTATAACTCCGAATTTTCTTATTCATTGCAAATTTGCGATGATGGATGGATTGTGTGTATTGTTGAGCAATTTTCAGCGCTTTTTCCATTGTTGTTGATAGTTTTACTACATTTAAGTTATTGGATATCACAATTCACCACTCACGTCTTTCACACTCTCTTCATTGTTAAGCAAGAGTTTCAGAATTCACCGGTGCTTGAAAGAAATTAAGCTTACTACTTGGTTTAGGCAGTAATCACAGCAAAAGCATTTTCAACTGTTTCTGTCTATTTGCAATTGACGTTGGAACAAAGGCCTCTGCTTTCTTTATGTTGAAGAGCCATTTTGTTTGATATTAGTGTCACGGTGATTATTTCTTGGCTGCTGTTGCTTTCTTTTTGTGTTGATATGGATCTAATTTGCCATCTTCTTTCGTACGAGTAACGAGTCTGTAATCAGGTAGTGTACAATTAGCATCTCAAAACAGCACACTGAGTGCTAGTTTCTACATATGGTCTGTGACAATCTTATAGCTTATGTTGTAGCCTCATGGGACTTGGACTGTCTTATAGCTCAGATTAATGTTGCCCATTTTAGAATCTATTGTTTGGGTATCAGTTCTTAGAGGAAGTTGCTATGTAAGCATCAAGGCAACTTTGTTCGTGAAGGAAAATATTATCAACCATTCCTTGTCTTTGATAAAACTTCATGCTCTTTGCTTTCATGAGAAGAGCCAAACCCGTGTCAAGCTTTCTGTTTCATATGACGGGGCACGATGGATGGACGTGTAATGTTTTGGATGTATGCTTGATATGTGACTAGGGAAGTTGAAACTTTGGAGTAAGACAGTTCAACTTGTGATAGTACTGTCTGAAATTTGAGGAATACTAGTTGAAGGGTGATGCACAATTGTGGAACATCTTCATGTGGAAACTTTGGCTGATCTGTCCTTAATTTGCTTAGTAATTAAGGCTTACTGTATTAAGATTGTGAATTGAGTAATAGTTACTGTGACTTTTGTGTCTTCTTGGAACAAAGTGAAAAATAAAATAAAAAACTAGTCGTTGTTTTGTGGCATGTGCAGTGGTTGCTATTAAATAGACTTTTGGGTTTGCCTTTTAGATAGATCATCCTTTTGCCTTTTTGTTTTAATCATATACCAGATGTAAGACCATCCTTTAAGGTTTACAACGGGTAAAGGTGAGTCTGAGGTGGCAATCTGGTCATTTAGATCGGGCAAGTCTTTCTTGTGCAAGACTCGTTTGGGCAGATTTTGGGTTCAGGTTGGTTCTGTTGCCAATATTTGAAACATTGAATATCAAGTAAAGTATGGGTCACGGAGAAAGAATGATATCGGGTAGAGTTCAGGTCTTGGGTATGGGTTAGTTTTGCCAGGTCTGTAGTGGATGTCAATTTTTGCTTCTCGTATTCAATCCGGTTTAACGAGTATACAAACTACAGAATATCTCTGGTTTAACAAGATTGGATGTGATGGTGCTACTGGATTCGGTTTCTTGCTTTCGACTCTTGGATTAATTTTTGGCATGTTAGCTCACTACTTTCATAAATTTGCACCTTAGACAAGTCTGATATGTAAATAGACAGTCAGAGATGCAAAGATCCCCTAACCTAATATCTAAATATCCAACTGACTTGTTTGACGTCTTCAATTTGTGGAACCATTCTTAGAATTTGCAAAAGATATTGTTCTTAATAGATAATATCATTTATTATGGACGAATTACGCGTTATTCTCACTACTTTATAGCAAAGGGTCAAAGTCTCAAGAATTCAAGATAGATGTTGTTGCCCTCCAAAATAGCAACCTGGGCATTTAAGTATTGCTTGTACTTTGAAGTAACAACTTCATCTTTTACACCAAGTTAGGATTATTTCTGGTCTGAAAAGTTAACGAATTTGAGATGAAATTGAATGGTATTCATATGTACATTGAAGTAACGAACTTGATCTCTGCGTTCATCAAATGATGCTAATTGAGCTGGGATAACCCAACTATATTTTGTAGCAAAAGATTTGATGACATTCTTTAATGGTCAAATCGTTGAACAAAAGCAACAAACTATATGCTAGGCCTTGGCTGGGCATTGGCGTGAAAATAGAGTACTACCCCCGTTTCTTATTATTTGCAACAAACGGGTGTTATTTATGAGACATAAATTATTTATTTGTTGCAAATGAAAAGAAAGAGGAAGTATTAAAATTATAAAATCAAAAATATGACATCGTAAATGGACTAAATGAAGTCGCATGTAAAACCCAACGCCCAAAATTTCTAGTCGTTGAACAAAATTGTAATGTCCGAGACTCCAAGTAGCAATGGTAACTCGGCCACTAGTGCCAGCCATGGCCCATTTTTTGTGTCATGGGTCTAGTGTTTCTAGGTTCCAATCCAAACTCACAAGTTACCACCCACAGCCTACCCACAAAAAGCATCGTCCGTTGCCCGTTATGGGCCGTTCTGACCTCCAGGAGGGATCAGCACGGTGCAATGCACACTGTCAAGTATATGCAAGTGGTTATGTATCGTTAACGTACTTTTGGAAAACCTTGATTAATGAAATAACAATTGAGAAGAATGATCTAAAGAATTTAGTAAGCATGTACATCAAATAACACTGTTATAAACGCTATATACTCAATTCATTTACAAAGATGAGACTGAATATAGTGACATAAGCTAATACATTGATAATTTGCATCCTTATGTGGCTAAATAATCTAATCAGTGAGGGAATTGAAGTCGAGTCCACCAATGCCTGTCTTCTAATTCTACTATACCAAGTGCTATCTATGACATTGTCTGTCCTACTGTCGTTTCTGCCTGCTTCGACAACAGCTGCAATGGCCATGAGTCAGCTGGTGTGGGATATCTAGCATGAGGCTTGCTTACAGTTCTCGGTAGATTCGAAGCTGCATCAGCCTTTTGAAAATTTTGCAGGTCAGGATTGATGGGAATGACGTAGAGTGGGCCAAGAATTGGCTGTTGCTGTGAAGATGGATCAGTGGTCGCCAATGGTGGTAACTGGCCTTCCATGAAGTGTGAAGGTGTTTCTGCATGCCAACATTCAAGAGAAGGGCTTACGTTTAGGTCAGGCTTAGATTGGCCTAGTTTCTCTTCCACTTCGTTTCGCATTTTTCTTATCTGTACTTCAAGTGCAGAATTCTCCTCTTTAAGCTCGTTCTTCTCTGCTGTCATCTAGCCAGACAAGAAAGAAGTCAGGAAATACTGTTTATGGAAGAAGGGGACGATCACAAAGCCAAAGCAGTCATTCGGATTTTGTTGCTGAGTCATAGCAAGCATCCAGATAGTGTTTTTTTTCCCTTCCCAAATAAGTATTAACAGCACACAGTAGACATAGATGATATGCATAAACAGTACAACGGCCACATCAAGTACTCTAAATTGTTCGGAGAATGTAGCAATTCAATTTTGGTTCAAAAATGATTTCCAATATATTATCCCTTCTTCCTAAGTTTAGGCAATCAATCTGATGATACCAACAGGAAAGGCAGAGAAGAACTATCAGCAGTCAAACATTTTTAGTTTCTGCAATCACTTCAAAGTTCAAACAATTGTCTCCCTTTACATAATAGTATCTGTTTATCCCAGGACTAACAGATGTTAGGATAAGCATATGAGCGAGGTCATTGACTTTCTTGTTTGAAATTACATCACAATTTTGAAAGTTATGACCAGATATAAAAAAGTGGACGCCTCATATAAAAATCCATTTCAACCATCAATGATGAAGGCCAGAATCATTGCTAAAACAGAATGCCTAATTTCATGATCTTTAACCCTATAGCAAATATTAAACACAATGGATAGAAGTTAAAGAGCTTACATATTGAGATTCTGACAGCAGAGTTGCATTCTCCTTTCTGAGGCTTTGAATATGAGAAACCATATATTTCATGAGCTTAATTGTCTCGTTCAGTACACAGGCTTTCCCGTTGTTCTCTTGGTTTAAATCTGCATGGATTTTTAAGAATGAGTCTTTGGCCTTAGATATATCTATGTTCATGAGTCCAACAAAGCCAGAAAGTGAAATTACCGAGAACACCAGCCAGTTTATCGAAAAGCACATTCAGTTGTTCACGCTTCAATCTCTCTCTCTCTGCCTTCATAATTTTTTTTGGTAATTTACCGCGCTTTCTTTTGTTGGAGTGAGGACTGCAAATAAAACAACCACTTTAAGTAAAACATGCTTTTAATCACAAATAAAATTCCCATACAATTCAAATAATTGAAATGGATAGGAGGTAGGAGCTTGTTCATAATCCATGCAAACTCAAGCATAACCAAGCCCTCTATTCTGGTTCTAATTAAGGTAATTCATAATCCAAGCAAACTTAGAAAGAATATTTAAGTCTCATTTTCGTGATAATAACTCTTCTCACTATTAAGTTTTCCATTGTAATAGTTACATATTGTATATATGCTCCACCATCTATTTTATCTTCCTCATTACTGTCTACCTTTCCTGCTCTCTAAAAACATCGCAATATTCACGCAACATTTGCACTTGAACAGAACAAGAGTACCCGATCTCAGTTTAAATTAGTAAGTGGCAATGACATCTAGTATGAGCTGGGCATTTAGTCCCCCCAAAAAGACAAATCTTTCATGAAATGAACCACTACATAATACTAAAAAATCCCATGATGTTATAGCAATCCAGGAAACATAGTTGTAAACTTGTAAAACTCATACAAAGATAAGTACGATTCTCTTTTTCGCCGGAATTTAAATGAAATAGGAAAACTATTATGTATAATCACTAATCAGACTATGAAAGACAATAATCAATAACCATATAATACTGCAAAATGTTTCTACCACACTATCATAAGCTCAATCAGATTACTTACTCATCCACTACATCCTCCAAAGCATCGCTTTCCTCATTAACAACGGGATCATCGATAACATCCGAACCCATTTGTTTCTAGTCACCAATTACCAACCTTCCTCTTTAAAATTAGGGTTTGCTGAAAGTTTTCTACCCTGAGAAACAAAACCAATTTCAACCCAAATATCAAATTTAAACTATAAAGATTCAATTTGATCAAAATGCAATCTTTATCAATGGCTTCAATTCCATGTACTAACAGCTTGAAGCAGCAATTACCAAAAATTTGAACATACAACCACATAATCACGCAGTATAATTTAGCATAATCTTCCAACTTCAATGAAGAAACGTATCAATAATTTGCAAATTTTTGCCGTTCAATCAACACAACTCAATTAATCCGAAATACAAATTTTAAAACTAGACAAATTCAAGAAAATTGAACCCATAAACATCAAATTATATACCCTATTCATAATTAATTGCTTTCCAATCCTTCAATTCAAACATAAAATCACACAATTACCCACAAATTAAACAATAAAACCATGAGAATAAAAATCAAATCACCAGAATAAAATTAAAAAAAATCCAATCTTTGAACATAAAAAATCAAAACCCAATTCAAATACCCAACAAATTTGCAAACCCAACTAATTAATAATCAAATTTACCTTGAATTCAATTTCAACAAAGAACAAGCAAACAATTGGTGGGGTTAATCTTTTCTTGCTCCTCCAAAAATGAAATTGAAGGGGATTAAATTGTAGAAATTGTGTAGAAGTTCATCAACTTTTTTATTGTTTAATTTCAGGGAAGTTTGGGTTTTTTTTTTGTGAAGAAATAAATTTCCAATCCAAATTATAAAAGCAAATACTAAAAATTGTGATTGCATAGTTCCACGTGAAATTGGGCAACCTCCCACTAGTAGAATGTAAAGAAGCATACGCCAAACACACGCCTTGGTCATGCATAATGCTTGAAATCCAACGTGTAATTTCAACACCACGCAATCCACCATTATATAAAGTGTGCTTGTCATAATTCGTGTGTTCTCCATAAGTATTAGAAAAGGACAACTTTTGACACAATTTTTTATTCAATAAAAAGGGTTTTCAATTCTAAAAATGTTTGGTGGATAGAGCAATAATAATAATATGGTAGTTTTATTAAAATGTTATTTGTTAATAAGAAAAAAAGTCTAATTATAAGCGAACTTTTTTAGGTAACTTGATTTTATAGTGGTCATAGACTCATAGCTAGACATATATCACATAATATGATTGATAAAATAAAAAATAAATATGAAGTATATATTTTTAAAGTTGACCAAAAAATATTTAGCTAAGCTATTACTTAAATTATGCATAATGTAGTCTGTGCAGATTTTTTGTAGTAATTAAAATTTTATTATATTTTAGAAATATCAAGTTTGAGATATCTAATTTGTTAGTGTAATGACATGATCAACCTAAATTTGGATCATTACACCTCAATTTCGTCCGTAACATGAAATTAAGTATCAAATAGAGATGATGAAAGAATAGAAAGTTAAATGTTTTAAAAGACTAAGAGACCCACTCGAGAAATGGATTTTCTTTTTTTTTCTTTTTTTTTTTTTTTTTTTTTTGGGGGGGGGGGGGGGGGGGGTCTAAGGCTCCTATTTTGTGACTTTAAAGTAAAACAAATACTATTTGTACATCATTGGATACAAACCAGATGCATTAGCCTTTGGTACATTATGCAGTAATTTTGGGGCCATGAATCCATGATGCTGTGTCCAACTTAACGGGTCGAATTTAAAGTTTATAGCATGATGCTCTGCCCAACCCAATGGGCCAAATCTAAAGTTTTTGAATTATGTCAAATCAAACTTATACTATTGTATTAAGAGTGCTTAAATGTACCAATTCGCATGATGTATGTTCTATGTAGAATTAAAGAGTATGAAGGATTGTAGTTGAAAATTGGAAAAAGTAGCATTCTTGTTCTAATAGAGATTATGAACATGATCAAACTTGTACAAAATTATCGTGATTTCAAATTACTATGGATCGGAGTGCCAAATCTACACCATTAATTAAACTTGTACACTCCATAAGTGTTGAAATTGTATGAAGGCGCGCACTAGGTCATCGAATAAGGATTATTGACAAAACATGGAACATAAAAAGTGGTTGCTGCATAGGCTAGATTGAAAGCATCTACATACAAGAACGTACAGTGTCACAAGATCAAAAATGTTCTACTTGTGAAGTTGTGATGCATGCTTATAAGGTTATTACTTCGTATAAACTAAAGATGATCATTTGTTCCTTTTTTTTGTCCTCCTTTATCAGATGAGGATTTTCATTACTAGTCGCGATCTCTAGTTAGTTAGTCACGAACAATCACCTAGGAAGTGATGGGATAGCTTATGAGTCCATCCTCCCTACGATGTCTTCGTTCGTACAATTGATCTTGAGATGGACACCATTTGTTTCCCTAATTGCTTCTTTCATCTACAAGTACCTGCAGCATAAGAAATCGATGTTTACTATCATAAAATTATTAATCAAAACATGTTGCAATAAAAAGTAATTATTCTTGTGTATGTGTGTGCTACAAAAGTAAATAATGCCCCCAAAAATTGCATTTTTTTACTAATAACCACACATGAGAAAACAATCTTAAAAAATAAATTATTTTTAGCCCTAGATGATTTCCTTAATAGTGAGTGACCTCTCAAGATAATTTTGCCACCCTAACACCATCAAAACGAAAGAATTTGGATTAGTTTATCTATCAATCTAGTGTGCTCTTTCCACCTAAAATTCCGACCTATCCAAATTTACTAATTTCATCGATTCATCAAAACTTATTTGAACTTTTTATTCCTCGAACTAATTAATTTCTTTTTTATATATAGAAACAAACATAGAAAACTCGAAAAGAGCCTATCTACTCGAAGCAAATGTACAAGAATGAAGTGAAGTAAAAGTCAAACCTCATTTCTTTCTTAGGGTGATCATAAGATTCAGAGTCCAAAAGCCAGTGAGGGGCAGTAAAATTTTGTGTTGACTGAGTAAAATTAGGAGAATCAGATTGAGAAGACATAAAGGGGTAAAAAGTTGTGGGTTGATAAGAGTGAGCTTGAGTTTTTTGACCCATAATATAAGGATAAGTTGTAGCAATATCATTATTAGATGAAGAAATTGAGCAAGAAATTGCAGGGGAATTTGGGATACAAGTTTTTAGATTAATTTTGGGTGATGATGTTGAAAAAGTTGGGTCATTTGTTGATGATTTTGGTGTTGTATTGGAAAAAACTTGTTGAATTTGTTTCTTAGTTTTGTTCTTTCCTCTATGCATGTGCTTCTCACAGTACTTTGAATCTGAGCATGCTTCTTTTGAACACCTCCATTTTTTACCATCTGTTCTTCTACATCTTCCTGGCTCTGGGTCTATTTTTCTTCCATATCCCATTTGAAAACAACCCCATCCAACTGCAGCATGCCACAAAGATTTCAACAAACGTGTTAGCGAATAATGGCACCGGCTATGTACAATCCCCAGGTCGTGGGGAAAACTATGTAACTTTCAGTAACCGACGTAACAAATGTATGTGATGCACACACTGATAGATGCACGTTATCCTATCTTTTATGATCCTATCCATCTACTCTTACAATAATTTCATAAGAATTCAATGAATACTTTTGAAGATAAGGTTTGACCGGATTAATATAGATCTCTAAATCTCTAATATTGAACCCAATCAAAAATGTTGTACCACAAGACACAATAATGTTGGCCTAGGCCAAGGCATGACCCTTCATTGTCTCCATAACACTTCACAATTGATTTATTGAACAACAAAATTGAGCCCACCACCAATAAACGTTGACCCAAATCATAAGCATATAAACCAAAACATTAAAATCATAAACTAGAATATGTTTAGCCTAATTAGGGTTGGTGACAAAGATTTTCAAGTGAAGTGATATTTCCTATTTTTAGCCCAACATCAATTAAACCAATAAATAGTGTCTAACCACATCTATAATAAAAATACACATGTCCAAGATACTTGTATAGATACATCAAAATATATTTACACATATCAACGTTATAAAAGACATGTACCCGTTGTATACAAGACCTATTATCGGAAAAACAAGATAATAAAAGGGTGAGAAAAAAGCTAACTTACATGGAATAGATTGTTGATTAGAGAAGAGGGCAGAAGAAGAGGATGTAAATGGGTTTCTGATAACAGTAGAGAAGAGTTGAGGTGGGACAGGAATTCCTGACATAATATATTTGAAAGTAAGAAGTTGCTGCTCTAATTCTTGCCATTGACTTGCTGTGAAAGGGAAAGGAGATTTATGGTTATTTCTTCCAGATATCATCATCTTTTCTCTTTTTCTTAAGGAGAGAATTTTATAGTTTGAAGATATATAGTCTTTTTTTTGAGAGAAGCATATAAATAGTGGGACTGAATTGAATGATTTCTGAAAGTTCTTTTTTATCAGTGGAATTTTTGCAGAAAAGAATTATTTGGTTTACTTTTTTTTTGCAGATATTATTTTTGAGTGAATGATGAATTGTTATGAAGATGTATGTAATAATAATATTTGATGTTACTAGTATAATATAGGTAGCTGGCTGGCTGTGTACTACTAGACCTCAGAAATATAAGATGTCTGCATTCTGCAGTCTGTTCTTATATTTATGATGAATTTTTTTTTATTTTTTTTTTCATGTACCACTATTAGGTTTAGGGACCGGGGATGGATTTACTTGGGATAAAATATTTAAATGTTTCGTGGAGATAAAGATATAAATTTAATTTATGCTTAATTAATTTCTAGAGGAAAAATATTTGATTATTATAAATTTCTATGTTATAATTAGAAGGTGTCGTGGTTTTGGCTTGTGGGGTGGTGATGTGTTCCGCCCCTTATCCATATTATCAAGGGATTAACGAACCAATCTTAGAGATAAACAAGTATATAGGAAGGACATTTTGGATATTTCAAATTCAAGACGAGGTCATTAGGACTCATTATTGCCCCTATCTATGAAAATATACCTTACATACAACACATATGATAAACGTTACCCAAACTAGCTAGACCTAGAAGCCTCTGGTGCCTCAGCAATTTATTCCCTTCACTTTTTATTGTTATCATGCATTTTTTTTTTTTTCTTTTTATGTTCCAATACTTATCCTCTCCTCCCCTATCTTGTCTTCTAAAATTGCTTTTCACAAATGTACACAAAGTACAACGTTTACATTATTGTGCAGATGAATGGAGGTAACAAAGCTATAAAAATAAATCTACAACACTTAAATAATTTGATGATTTTATGATAAAATTACGACATATACTTTAAATTAAATCATAATACATAGAATTGAATTATATATTTATATTATAGACATATATAAAAACTAGAATCATATAGGTTCAATGGTTTTAATACAATACAGCCAGTAACTTAACCTACCATATCAAATAATCAATTATGCATGTTACCACTTGTAACATAGATGATGGACCTTGTACGTTATCTAGATTGATGCAAAGTACTTAGTTTCCATAGTAGAGGATAGCAACTCCATACAACATTAATTAGTAAACCACGTCGTCCATTTGATCATCACTTACATTCTTTCTAATGATTCTATCACCAATTCACCATCGATCACTTAATATAAGTAATGACACGAGTTTATATACAATTGTTTTCCAAAACGTTAAATTTATTTTACGTAACTATTAATTTCGAACGCAGTATGTTTAAGACAACTTAGTGACACAAATAAAAATGTTAGGTTACATACAATAATAACCACATGCAGAATATATGAATGGATGGAGAAAGGAGGACAATAGTTGGTGCGAGAAAAATCACTTTCACGGAGTTAAGAAGAAGAAAAAGAACAAAAGCAGGACTGTAGAATTGCATGGGACTACTTAGAAAAGGGTGCCCTTTCTGATAATGATATGTTTGTTTCAGCAAAATTAACACCAGAGATTATTCATTATTATTGGTACATTTTCTTTCTTTCTTTCTTACTTCTTCCCAATCTCATTATACCATTCTTACACTTGGAAGATAGAGCATATACCACACTGACTCACCCCCATTATCATTGTCGCTACGTGTCCACTCCCGGTTGTGAGATGTAAAGGCTACGCCGGCCCAGGTGGTAAATTCGTCATTTAATTCAGTTCAATTCATCAAATTCGACTTACATCAAACAAAATGACATACTATGTACTTTTTATCACTTTGGGTTTAAAGTGTGAATATCGCATGGGATTTGAACCATGACATTTATCACACTGTTCTTAATACCATGTAATAAGAGATTAAGTTAATCAAAATTTTAATAATTAGAGTCTCGAAATTGGTTTTATACTCTATCACGAGCACCGCCTCAAGACTTTATCTAAGGAGCTAAGATTAGTCCTTGGTAGTACAACTTGGTTACCACTTTGATATAGCAAAACAAAGGATACTTTCGCATCTTATCTAACTTTGCATTTCCTTCTGCAATCTCTTTAGATTCGATGCTCTGCCATCACTAATAAAAAATAAGAAAAAACAACATTCAAAAATAATAAAAATAGTTGCTGTTTACCAATGAATATGATTGAGCTAGTAATATAAAATCACATCTAATCAAAACATTGCCAAAAATTAAGAGGTTGGAATTGAAATGCAAAGTTAAAGTAATACCAAAAAAAATTGTACACAACATTATAGTGAATTGTACAATATGACACGATACTACCATGTATGTTTTGTCACCGCATGTTTATGTCGGTAGATGTCTTAATATACATTTCAATACACTTTTGCATTGGGAAAGTAAGTTCGATATTATTCACATTTTTGGATATGTGATTGAGAGTAATTGTGAGTATCTGTAAATGAATTATGTTATGGTTCATCTGTATTTAGGTTTGGTTTAATTATTGTCATAAAAGAATTTTAATTCAAGATGCATGTAATAGTTAAGAGTAAAAGTACCCTAAAAACAATAATGTAATATATTGATTATTAAAGATGTAATTCATTTTGCGCAATCTCTAGGATGACACCTACGAATGTATGTCAAGGAATTGTGATTTTATTTAGTTAAGAAAGGAGAATAAAATAATGAATGGGTTTAAACTTCGTAAATCTTTTCTTTTCTTACCCTCATTTACATAAGAGTTTCGTTCCTACACCTTTTTCTAATCATTTAAACTTCTTCTTTATGTATTGGTTTTTAAAAAAACTATTTTTAATTAACACGTTTTTCTTTTGAGTAAGTTTAATTTCTTAATGTATAATCCTTATTTATCCTTACTAAAGACTTTAAATTGATTTGTAACTTAATTAGTTTGGTGGATAAGGGGTATATATTTTTTGTCTTTTAACATCTTTTCACACGCCTAATTTAAATTTGTATCTAAATTAAGTGTGTCAACTAATAAAATATAACGGATGAAATGTTTTTATGGATGGAGACCCTAAAAGCTGTGTGAATTACTATACCCACATACAAGCTTAGAAAAAGACTATAAGGTGATGTTTGCGTTACGTTGTGTAAGAAAATATTAGAATTTCTTATATTTGCAAGATGTTTTTGAAACACGGGAAAAGGTATTAAATATTTAAACGTACTCAAACTTGCATGTGTCTCAATTCTTTGGTACTTCTAAACTTCTAGTTTAAATATTTTCGAGTTAATATACTATTTTTATTGGTAAGCATCTTCGTACTCGATAATAAATGGCCCCTCCTTTGTTACTTTTGCTTAGGTAAATTAGTATGTATTTCCATGTGATGTGGTCAAGTATTGCGACAAATAGTGCTGTCAAATTTCAAACCGAAACCGATTAACTGTCCGAAACCGACCGACCCAAATGAGAACCGAACCGATTAAAAACCAATTTCTTTGAAACCGAAAACCGACCCGAACCGTATTTTAGTAAACCCGAAACCGAATCGACCCGAATAATGTTAAACCGTATAAGAACCGAACCCGTTAACAAACCGAACCAAATATAAACCGAACTGCATGAAAACCGAACCGAAAAAGAACCGCACCGTATCTAACCCGAAACCGGTTCCAACCCGAAACCGTTTAAACTGGCAAAAAAACCGCTTACACCGAACCGTTAGCAAACTGCTACCCGTTTGCACCGAACCATTTAAAAACCGAACTGATTGTAAACCGAACTGGTTATAAATCGAACCGTTTATGAACCAAACCGCTTCTAAATCGAATCGTTTACAAAAATTTTTATATAATTAAATGGATTTTTTTTTTGGTTTTTTTTTTTTTTTGACGGGATATAATTAAATGGATTAAATATTAGAAATCTTAGAATATTTTTTTAAAAATAGCAAGGCAACACTACTACAAAATTAGCCAAAGAGACCCGTCCAAATTAGCCAAAGAGACTACCTTACCGGCGGTCTCTAACTAAGAGAAAGAGACTGCTTGACTAGAGGCAGTCTCTAGATTCAGAAAACTAAGACCACCTATTAAAGATAGGCGGTCTCTTTTTTGTGAAAAACTAAGACTACCTACTAGAGATAGGCAGTCTCTTTTTTAAAAAATTTGAGACCGCTTATTAAGCTCAACAGGTCTCTCGAGTCCCATTTAAAATAAAAAAAAAAAAAAATCTTATTTCATTTTACATTTACATTTATAACAGTTTATCGATATTACTTATTTTTTTTATTTTTTTTGCAATATTAAATACTCCTACGAAATACAAAAATATTTCTTAAATGTCATACTTGTATATCTCAAGTGTTACAAATATAATACAAATAGCAATAATGATACACAAAGCAAAAAAAAAAAATTGTAAATGATATCTTCTAGATCTTCAATTACAAATTTCTCCACTCCAAACTTAGCTTGTAGACATCTTTACCTGTAATAAAAACAAATATAGACATAGTAAAAAAAAAACAAAATTAGTCTATAGAAATATAAATCAGAAATTATAGTAACAGATATAAAAGATTAAAAAAAAAATCAACCGAACGACGAAATAAAAAGATAAATTTACAAACGAGCATAATAACGAACTGGCAGGAAAAGCAAAAGAATAAATATTAAAAACGAAAAAAAGTACCAGAACAAAATTTTGAAGAACTAAAAAAGGATATTGAGAATAATGAAAATAGAAATAAAATACATCAACATTTCAGATCTGACTATCACATAAGAAGTGAAAAAAAAAGAGAATAATGAAAATTAATTAAAAAAAACGAAGTGATCGAAAATAAACTAAACTAATTATAAACTAGATCTGGCTTCAAAAAAAAAATTATAAACTAGATCTAACTCTATAAAAGAACTAAAGTTAAAAAAAATGTATAACAAAAAGGGAATAATATTAAAAAGAAAAATCGATTTCAAAAAAGCTCAAAACAAAATCGGAAACACATAAGATTCAAACCTCATAAACAAATTTTGAAGAAAATAAGTTTAACTCCAAGTTCACCTAGAATACCACGATATTCAGCAGCAACATTGTTAATACCACGTTATTAACAAGAAAACTAAATAAAAAATTCAATTATCATAACTAAAAGAAAATTCGAACAAAGTTTTTCAAAAAAAAAAACAAAATTTATATACAATTATAAGAAAATAAATTTTCATTAAGGAAAAACGAAAATTTGAAAATTAGCCCTTTAATACGGAAAAACAAAAATACAAACTCACCTTGACAATAGATCTTGAATTATGAGAAAAGATCAGTACTTGAAATTTAGAGAAACATGAAGGAAATTAATGGGATGAGAAGGAAAGAGAAAAGGAGGAGGGAGAAAGAGATGAGTACTCTCAATAGATTGAAATGAGAGGAGGGAGTTATCAGGAATGAGGCGGAATTATCAACAGCAAAAAAAAAAAAAAAAAAAGCTTTACCCTATCTCAACACCAGTATGAGGAGGACCGTTGATTTTTTTTAATCTATGGTTAAGAGTGGTGATCCGTGTGTGTTGTGGGAGAAAGCATCTAACCATTGATTTTTTAATCTATGGTTGAGAGTGGTGATCCGTGTGTGCTTGTGTGTTGCACATTCATCTACAAAAATATTAATCCCTCAAATCTATAGTATTTTTTTGCTCCATTTGATCGGGATCAGTGCCCAAGACACGTATTAAAACATCTACTAAACTACTAGTATATCTTTATTTTCATACACGTAAAAATTATAAAAACGTTATATTAATGAAATGTATAAATAGATAAATTTAAAAAGATCACTAATGAAGTAACGAGTCTATAACTTTGTACTAATACATACGAATAACGATGATACGAATATTTAACTATGAGATGGTTAGATGCCATGT
Source organism: Chenopodium album (assembly GCF_948465745.1). Taxonomy (NCBI): domain Eukaryota; kingdom Viridiplantae; phylum Streptophyta; class Magnoliopsida; order Caryophyllales; family Amaranthaceae; genus Chenopodium; species Chenopodium album. Next base: position 5,247,954 of record NC_137859.1, read on the forward strand.
GTTAATAATGTGTACATATGATCGATTGAACTAATCAATATTACCTTGTTAATCAGTCATTAGCGTTTTCTTTCATTATACAAATCAAAGCACTTTGTAATATCTTCATGATTTCATGAAAAATTGAAAATATATAATGATAAACGAGTCATAATTATCAGTCTTGTTGACTAATCAAGTATCGAATTACCAAATTACAAATTTCCATTTCACAAGAACTCATCAAATCATGATTATGATACTATGCGTAGTATATAAATGATTAAATAAGAAGCATATAATAAACTAATTGTAAAACAATAATACATTAATAGTTTAATACACTAACTCTTATAATCTACTTCGTAATAAACTAGTAAGATCAGTATGACTAAACTTGAAATTGAACATAATATGTATTTATAAAATCAATGAGAATTTGTTTATAATATGATGCCTGAATATGAAATGATTCGCGGCTTTATATAAAACTTGTGAACGCAAAAGGTTAGCAAGTACTATCAAATTTCAAACCAAAACCATTTAACTGCCCGAATCCAAACAACTCGATAAACAATTTATTTTTTGAAATGAAAACCGACCCGAACCGTAATTTAGTAAACTTGAAATGGAACCGATATGAATAACGTTAAAGTGGTTAAACAATCGAAGAACCGAACTAGTTATAAACTGAACCGAAAAAGAACCGAACCAGTTAAAAACTGAACCGAAAAAGAACCGAACCAGTTATAAACTGAACCAAAAAAGAACCGAACTGTTTCTAACCCGAAACCGTTTCCAACCCAAACTGTTTGAACCGGAATAAAAATCGTTTACACCGCACCGTTAACAAACCGCAACCCGTCTGCACCGAACCGTTTACTACCCGGACTGTTTACAACCCGAACCGAATTAAAACCGCTTAAGAATAAACTGAAACCGAATCAAACCGAAAACTATTTAAACCGAACCAAAACCGCCCCGTGAGTCAATTAAACCGATTCTAAACCGACCCGATTAAATGCCGAACCGATTTCAAACCGAACCGAAACCGAACTGTCAAACCGTTTTGACAGTGCTAGCGACAAAACATCATGTACAATAATAGTAATGCACGGCTATTCTAGCTAAGTACTCCAATTGCACGGCTATATTGGTTAAATCATGATTGAGAGAATATGACAAATTGACAAAGTATGGCATTTCAATTACACGTAGCTAGTAGTTTGGTAGGAACTAGCCATTGAGTTAGTTTTACTGGTACTCATAAATTCATTGAAATGCAACGATAAATCCTTTATTTATTGTCTTGTTATGTACTAAATGCACATAATCCCTACAAATTGTCTTGTTATGTATCAAGTTGTTTGATTCCACTTTAGACCAAGACTTGCCATCTACTAAAGTCTCAAGGTGATCATTGGTCGGGCACGTTTTGGCCAAACAAAAATTGGTCATTAAAGGAGAAGACTAAAAAAATGTGAAAAAACACGAAACTATAACATTGGAGAAGTGATAAGTTAGATCAATACATTTTTAATTAAGTAATTGTCATTGATAAGTTAGATGGACATAATCATCACATGAATAAATCTACATGAATAAATTAAAAAAGCATTAACCATAAAGTTAAAATTTTACAAGTACTCTATCTCTGTTATTCATACTTTTATTGATCTAATGAAGAAGAAAAAGAGAATTAATAGTCTAATTTCTCATAATGAAAAAGTATGCTAAATAAGATTAGTAAATAATAGTATGCATGGTAACTAAAAATGTCCATTCATAAATACTCCGTACGTACTTCGTATATTGTTGTTGTCAAGCATGCAAAATCCTCTGTTCACTTTGACGCCCTATATAACACAAAATCGAACAAAAAAAAAAGAAACAACAACAACAATCATATTAACACAATTTGTACGTACATAGCATGATATGATATTAATAACCAACATAATATGAAATTAACATTATGTAACAGATAGATTCTACTAACGTCAACCCTAGTACTAATTTGAATTGTACTCACTAATCAAGGTAGTAGCTAGCTAGATCAGAAACAATCAAACAATTATTACTACCTCTGTCACATATTATTTGCAACGATTAGACATTTTCCCTCTATATAAGTTTGTCAAACATTGCTAATACACCATGCATGACTCCTATAAGTTCTACGGATTGTATACAATTTGTATGTAGAGTCATCAGTAGAGAAGTGAATAATACCTTAAGGCAATGCGTAGTAAAAGAGCACCAACGGCGAAACCAGCTAAACCAACTGACCAATTCGAGAGTGTTTCCGACCAGTCTGTTGCATTCTCTAACTGAGCAGATAATTCCGCAACCAACTCCTTTTTGCTCTTGGATGTACTACAGTGCAAGATCGAAAAAAACCCGTCTTAATTTCATTACATATTTCTTACTTATATCATAGAAATAACGTGGAAAAAGAGCTGAGAATTTGCTTACAGAAAATATGGAAGTTCTTTATAAGGTTTAATATTTGGAACCCCATTTTCCAAGCTAAAGATGCCAACAGCACTAATAACATCACCCACTGGAAGGATTTTTTCTTCAGTAATCTCATCAACTTGTAGTTTAAAGCCCTGTAACACACGACAATTTAATGTACGCATACGTGTATATTGTCAAATAATAATCAAGATAGTACCTCCATTTTTTAGTTGACATCTTTCTTTTATCACGTTAATCAATGCAAAATTTTAATTATTAATATCTCTGGCTAATTATATATTAACATTGTAAAATTATAAAAAGTGTATAATAAAAGTTACACGTGAGTTATTCAAACATCTCATCACATGATTGTATTTTATTGTAGTTATTAATCACAAAAAAAGCAGGTCAAAGTGTGTCAACTAAAAAAACGGAGAAAGTATATATTATAGGATTATGATTATAGTTATTTAGATAAATTTGAAGATGAAAAATAATTATGTAACATTTGTACAACTACTTACATTATTGTCACTGTGATTAAAAATTTCTCTCTTATCAGAAGAGACTTTTTGTAGAGGAATTTGAACATCGGTATCCTCTAAGTTGATCACAACGTATTTGCCGCTTGGTATTGATATATTGTAATTTGTGTTCTCTGCAATGATGAAGGGAACCTGTGGGAAGAGAAGATCGAGCATTTCATAGACATGTAGATAAGGGACGGAGGGAGTTCCATATTATATGGATTAAATAAATTCTACTATAAATGTTGTGAAGATCGAGATCTTAATGACTCAAGTAAACATATATAAATTTAGGATAGCTTAACTGGTTTTCAAAGTAAGCTTAATAAGTAACAACTCAAGTTCGAGTTGATGAGCTCGAGTCATGATAAACACAAACAAAATAAGTTACGATACTATGTTCGACTTTTTGCTAATGTTTTGATATACTACCTCTGTTAACTTTTAGTTGCAACTTTGGGGTATTATTTGAGAGACATATAAAATATTCCAAAGTTGCAACTAAATATTAACGGAGGTAGTATATCCTCACAAACTAGGGCTAGCTTAGGTTCGCTTTCAAAGTTCTATTGTCAAGACGAAAATAGAATTGAGTTAGCTTGAATACATTGTAGAGTATACAATATGAAGATCATGAGCATGGCAATTACCTGTCTTCGTTCCTTGGAGACAACTTTCTTTCCCTCTTGTTTCTTGTTGATGAAGCCCAAAAAATTAGATTTTTCATTATATCCGTGCTTCAATATTAAAAATAAATAAATAAATAAAATAAAATCAGTCAAATTTGAAAAACTTGTGCAAAAAATTATGGTCAATATTGTTTAATTTTCAATTAGGATCAAAATAACTTACTAGCTACAAAACATTAGGAAGTTTGAGGCTAACCAACAATTCACATGAATACTATTGCGTCAAAATATACACTCATATTAATAATAAAAAAATGAATTAATCATATATAATTATCATTAAACTTTAACAACTTCATTCAAACAATTTATTAAGCAAATATAATTAAAATTCATGACATAATTTAGAAAGATTAAGAAATATAATCACAACCCTAACATAAAACCCTAATATAATTATAATAATGATATATTTTATCTAAGAAAGAAACTAGGAAGGTCATACTCACAATGATACTTCTCTCAACCACAACAGCTTGCTGATGGGTCTTAGGGGACTGAAGAATATTCACCGATGACTCCGATTCCGGTACACCTTGGACCGTATCAGACGCATGAGACGGTGATGAGCCCTGGTTTCCATCACTAGTTACATTATTAAGTAAGGAACTCGGCAAAACAACACCGCGAAGGAAGACAATTTTTTTGATATCATGGTGAGGAAGACTGCTTATGAGTGTTTGTAAGCCGGTCACATGATATTCCGGTATACCGCGAAGGGTTTCAACTGTGTCATAAGCTTTCTGAGTCTTAGCCTTTTCTAATGATGCAAAATAGGCTAAGGCAGCCGAGGAGATGGTTGATAATATCACTGACATTGTTCTTGTTTTGTGTTTTTTTATTTTAATGGTAGACAACTGAATATGAAGGGAGAATGAAGTGAAATTATGGTGAGTTTATTAGATGACTTTTTGGTCAAGAAATTGAGAAAATATAGGAAGTATAGATGATAAGATATACTTGTATACGTTTCTTTTATTATCTTTTTTAATTTTAATAATTTTTCTAGGGTATAATTTTCAAGGGATTAGTTGAATATATCCTGTGATTTTCATTTTTATTTTTTTAAAGATTTTTTATACTATTAAACTTTCATCCTCTCCAAAAGATGAAAAAAATGGATGTGCTTGCATAATACTATGATAACTAAGCAAATCAAAACATGTTTCTGAATTTGTGTTGAATCGAAATTCTGATACCACAATGGCACAATGAACAAGGTCTAGAAGTATGTTGTAGTGTTATAGTGAACATTCAAAAAAATGATCCAAATTGTTAGGAAAGACAAAGAGAAGGAATTCTATAGCACTATATCAAATAAATTTGATATTTGAAATAAGAGAGTAGAGAGCTATGTACATGGTGAAAACCTGCTCCCGCATTAGCATATAAAGACATCATTGACATTACAGTGGAGTGAACATATATAGAAGGGAAGCAAAGAGTCACGTGGTGTCAGTTTCCCCGATGCCCTGGCACAGCATGTCCCTAGACAGCACGTGACAGAAGGCTTCAGACGATTGCTATCGTCCTTTATTGCCCTCTAAAATTGAAGTGTTTTTCAGCGATTATGATGTTTATGAGGCATATTCACAAAAGTTTCCTCTCCCTATACCGCTACTTCTAACAATATATATTTGTTGGGTACCTCAAGTATCATATATCCTGACAGATCCACGAATAACTTGCCGACAAACAGGACATTTTGGTGCTAAATCTCGTTCAACTGAAAACGCGCATCTTTGGCAACAAACCAGATGTCCACACGGTACAAATGCAGACCTTCGTCTCCTCATAAGACAGATTACACACAACTGCCCATCAGGAACATCTCCGACTTCATCTTCAACTTCCGAATCGGGACTGCTGCTGCCACTTTCAGCATTAACTCCAGGATGATTTTGTTGCTGCGCCCTCCTTTGCTCCCGCCATTGCTTCCACTTATTCCAGTTCCTGCAGAAAATCATAGGACAAGCAACTGAAATTAGGCAAAAAATCTAGAGTAATAAATCCATCTCAAATTAAAAAAAAAAAAGTTAAATCACTATCAGGATTAAAAAAAAAAAAATTGTGGTTTAAAAGAGTTTCTGATTAAGAATTTAGTCAAATGCCTTTGCCTACTCTCAACAATGTTCCATTCTTTCCATCTTCTATCAAAAAGAACATCAAAACATACAAAATTATATGTAAATCTTAACAAAAAAACATACAATTCATAATCAGTTGGGCCTTGGGCGCCTGGTTTTTATAAAATGAAAGAATAAAAGGAAACCATCTCTCAATCACACAGCAGGACAAGAAAATAAGAATGTGACTTTCCATTCAATAATTCAACAAATCTGTATGTTTAACTTAGCTATATAAATAAAATGCTTTCAATCAATCTTACAACTCATCAGCTTTTAATAATAGCATTGGATTAAAATTATGGCATCAATGGTCAAAGGCACATAAATATTCAAATACACAACCTCATGTTCATGTTAGAGTCAAAATCATTATCAATCTATGCTATTTACAGAAAGAAGCAACCACATAAGTTAAAGGAAAGAACAACAGTAATAATACCTAAAAATCGCATAACCAAGTACGCCAATCGAGACTGAACCAATAACAATGCCACTCCAGAGTAACATTTTCGTCCTGAAAGAGAGTTGCACTAATATTTGATCCTTAGTCAGTTCAGACCTGCAGAAAGATAAAGCATAAAAGCACTTCAAAAAATAACATAGTCCAGACAATATCCAAACACAAGTATACAACATTCCTAAAACTAACTAAGAATCTGCATATGTAAATTATCAATACAAAACTACATACGGCAATAGAGCTGTTGGCCTTACAGAAAGCAAGGAAGATCTCTGCATGATTTAATCTCAAGAGCCCCACTCTTTGAGGAACAAACTCCAACTGCTGTGACTTCCTTTCCGAGAGGAAGAATTTTTTCCTCATCAAGCACACCAACCTGCAACCGAATATCATTTTTCATTAGCATAATAAAGAGGGTCAGTTTATTAAATTTAAAATAGGAGGGCCGGGAGTGGGGGAGTTGATAAAAAGTTGAAGAATGGGAGAAAGAAAAGGGAAAATAAAGGTATAATCAAGTGAACAGCAAAATTAGCAACTTACAGGGTATTCATGCCCAAAAAGTGCCTGGAGAAAGGTATATGGAGAAGCCTGAATTGGTTCCATATGATGGTAAACTGTAGTTAAAGGCAGAGGATGATTTGAATCATCCAAGTCAACCACAACATAATCAGAGTGTGACTGTTGACGGCCATCAACTAGAACAAAAGGGATCTGAAAAAAAGAACAATGAAAAACTTCATTTGTATGTAGTCGGTAGGATATACTCAACAGAGTCATATTCTTCAGTCAATAAAGATGTAACATTCTTACAAAGATAAGATAGGCAAACAATTCAGGTTGCTGCACAGATGTATCAAGAAAACATTATTGAATTTTCATTAGCGCCCACACTATTGGGCATTGTCTCACTTTTTACACTCTGTCAATTAATCTCTGTTTCACAGCTAATAATATTATACTCTGTCACTTTTTACCCATAATGCCCCTCCCTTAGGTCAGTTCATTACATTACTATGAAATATTTACTTCTTTCCACTCCCTCTTACTTTATCTAACTTTTTCTAACACCTGCCCACCATTTTACTCCATCTTGCTACTTTATCGACATTTTTCTTACATCCATTTACTTTATTAGAAATTTTGTTACTCTATGCATCTAAAAATAGAGCAAAAGAAATAAACCAGAAAAGGCTAACAAGGAATTCATAGATCCTAGCTATGGTTCAAATTTGACCTTTTAGATAAATACAGAACAAAAATGCATGAAGAAGCATGCTTGCTATATTCCTGAAAAAGGTCACTAAATATCCTAAAATTTGCATTTCGATAATTCGATTTACTGTGTTAGCAGTTTTTGTCATGGTAAGGCTTGATTTAAAAATTCACCATAGTTAGCTAATCAATTAGTTCATCCTGCTGCATACTTAATACTCAAAACAAACCAATACAAAACCTAAACAAAGTTACAACTTACAAACACTATTGCAAAACCAAAAAAAAAAAAAAAAAAAAAAAAAAAAAAAAAAAAAAAACACTAATCATGAAGCAAAATTCCTGTTTTGGCCAAGACTGAGATTCCCAATCTAAACATATCAACATGAGAAAGAAAGCAGAGAAAAAGTTAGCCTATATAGGAATCACAGGATCAACTGAAAATTACCGTTCTTGTGGATGTCGTGCCCGGTTCTCTCCAGGCTTTGGCCAAGACTGCACGTAAATCAGGATACCATCCAAAAAATCCTCTCCATTCGTTGTATATACACTTCACATCACAGTAATGACCAAATTAGATACAACACGAAAAGGTAAAAAATACTAGATTAAAGAGAAATCTCACAAATTAGTTTCTTTCCATCATATCATAAGGTGATACTCATAGGCATAACCAATAATTATATTAACTTTGCACGATGTCAAGAAAATATAGTATATAGCTGCATCATCAAACATACAAGTCACTGATGCCAAATAGCTAACTGGAAGTATCAGCATGTGACTTGCACATAACTCTGTAAAAGCCAATTCCTCTCAAGCTTTAATAAAGGGACCCAGACATGATACCCCCTCCCCCCTCCTTTTCTTATCCAATGAGACGAATAAAAAGAATCTTCATTAAACCACAGCTACTGGGAAATTCTTCAGTCTACAGTAGCTTTAAGCATATAACAAGCATTACAGCAGCTCTGACATAATTAGATTGAACTCCTACAGTGGCAAGCACATAAAGGATTACATGTGTGCTTCATTTTACTGTAAAAAAAAAAAAAAAAAAAAAAAAAAAAAAAAAAAAAAAACAGCATCGCAACATTCGCAAAAAACTAAACTAAAACAGAATTAAAGATCCTTGAGGGATCAATTTCCTTAGTTTGCAACATTTCTTTCAATAAGCAACAGAAAAAACCACTTATGCATGCCTACCTCAAAAGAAGTAAAGAAGAACATTCACTCCGTATCAATCTTCAATATTTCAGTAGAACAGTATCATTCACTTCTTATGGCACAGGTTATATTAGCATATAACTTCACATTAGTATATCAAAAAAAACAATCAATCAAAAGGATCAAATAATAAACAAACTTATAGCACAGGTTTGCAGAGATATTAGATCTTATTTTTAGAGGTAAGATATCAAAACTGCATAAGCTGGATAATGTAGCACACGCTATGGGCCTTATATATGGGCAATATGGCTGTAAATACCAGGAAAAAATTAAGTCCTAGTTGGATATAAGTAACTAGCTACTAGAGCAAGGAAAGATACTGTCAATTACATACTAGAAAAGAAAAGAGAAATTAAAACTTAAGGCTTCCCAAATACCACAAGTACAAACTACATAGTTAGGACAATTGTGGGCTTCAGGCTTGAATCTGGTACTTCATGCAAGGCCAAAGTAATTCTTCACTGGAATCATATAGTTCACACACTTATTGCACCAATCTAATGCCCACACAATGCCTATATGCCCGTGCAAGTGTCTGCCTCACCAATGACAAGACACAACAAGCTACTGCCTCACCAATGCTAAGGCACGACAGTAATTGCTGCCTGCGCAATGTCATCCTACTGTAGCCTAACTAAACTAAGATTCATTACTCTATGCACACCTTCTCCATAAAACAACCCTATGAAATGGCCACGATCACATCCAAGAATAGCAAAATCATACTATGATGACAAAAAGATACTACCTCTTCGTCAATTGCATAATCCACTTGGCTCTCTAAAAGTCTAAAGCTCCATAACACAAACTCAAATCATTACAAGCACCAATAGCACTGATTGATACTGACCAGTGACCACCTTTAAAGAAGTGCAATGAACAAGATAGTACACATTATACCTAAGGTTAGTAAGTTACCAAGGGAACTACATACACTTAATTAATGTCCGCTTCATTTCCATCTTTTCAATTTAAAATCTGTAACAGATTGCACATCAAAATTGCAGCAACAAGTAACAGTACTATCCCTGCTTACCTCTAGTCTCTATTAGTTCGGAATCACCATGAGCAGGGGGCCAACACAACCCTTGACAATATTCCCCAGCAGTAGGTCCTAAGTCTTATACTGTTAGTGACTGACTAAAACATCTGCTGAAGGCTGAAGATTAACTATAATGCAATGGGAGCAAGACAAGCATCAGCAGAAAGCTCAGAGTTTTATGGGCCTCACCTCCAAAAAATCTTTATTAGATAAAGTCATACGTCTAAACAAGGATCTGAATGGTGTAACATACATACAAACTAGCGGTATTGAAGTTGTTGTGGTAACTAGTTTCCATATACTCCCTTAAACTCTCTCTTGCCTTGCCTCGTAAACACCCCATCACAGCAATCATGATTCCTGAATGCATTATGGTCTCTTAATCCTCTTCTTTGTACAATCATGATTCCCAAAGTCATCCTCCCTCTTCTCTGTACACTCATGATTCCCAAACCCATCCTCCAATCTATCTTCCTAATCCAACTTTTCATTTAGTGATACTTCAAAATGACTATCCCACATCCAACATACTTGTCACACTTAGCACACGGGTCATGGTCGAATAGAATAATACCACTTATCAGTCATTTCTAGGAATTCTAACAATCCAAACAAGGTAAGTACTCCCTCCATTCCTAGAATAGTCGATTGCTCTTTTAATTCAAACCAAACAGTAACATCACAACCGTAATCTAAACTAACTAAAAATCCAACATCCTATTTCATTTTCAAGTGATTATCACTATATACAGTCCCTAATTCATAATAACAGTTCATCCTACAGAAAAAACACCCAAAAAACCAATCATACTCTAAAATCATCAAAGCATACATAATCAACCATTTCACAATTTCAATTTCCAACGCAAATCACACTAACTTTCCAAAAATTCTTCGACTAAAATTAACAACTTTAAAATTCAAAAACGTTCCAGAAAATAACGAATTATACCTTCTGAGATCGCTGAAGAACAACACCACGATCACCAGATTCATGAGAAACAAGAACATCACGCCAAAAACTCTTCCAACTCCCATTAACCGCCGATTTCGACGCCACTAAACCTCGTACAACCACCAAAACCTCGGAACTTCTCTCTCCTTCACCGGCATCATCCTTAATCAAGGACCGAAGATCCGACACTTGTACGGAAGGTGCTTCCCGTATTTTCCGGAACGCCGATGACGTGGCGGCGAACTTGGTGAGACTTCGAACTGCCACGTAACCTAGGGCTAAACCTAGACACGCGCCGTCTCCGGCGAGAAGTAGTTGCGCCGCAATCGCCGCCGCTGCTTGGTCTCCCGCCGACATTGTTGGTTGATTTGGGATGAGTGAAATGGCGGTTTGTTGTCGGAGATAAATATGTATCGGTCGGCGGTTAGGGTAGTTTCGTAATTTTGGTAAGTGGATAATTTGATTGATAATAATGGGCTAAAGTTTGGATCAAATTGAGAGAAATGAAAGTATGACAATTTATTTTTATTGTAGTACATACAAAATATAACTTGGTCCAAGTAAATGATTTGCTTGGTCCAAGTAAATATGATTTGCTTGGTCCAATTTTCAAATGCTAAGGCTTAGTTTTTAAAGCCCAATAGCCAATAAAATAAAAATAAAAATTCTCTTTGAGTTGATCAAACAAATCTCTATATTTCGTTAATTCGTAATGATGATTTAGCTAACTTTCAACCACGAATTTTCAAAACAATAGTCTTTAATTTCTATGTACACTTCTTTTGTTATGCAATAACCTGTACAAGATAAAAATAAAATCACATAACTTAAGGCCTTGTTTGGCATCATTTTTGGTTTTTATTTTCCTGTTTTTTTTAAAACTAAAAACCAAAAACAGGAAACAAGAGGTATTTCCACTTTTTTGTTGTCAGTTTTTAAAATTATCATGATTTTAATTAGTCTAAATATTTTTTTGATTCATTACGTGACATGTATAATATATTTTTTTAAAAACGGAAAACCAAAAAACCTCAGTAATGCCAAACGAACCCTTAAATTTTTATGTTGCTTTCTTTATAGACATGTAATTTATTAAGTGCGCTAGTAATCTAGTATGGGTGAATAACAAGTGTATACATAATTAAGGTTAAGGAGAAGGGACTTTTTTATTTTTTATTTTTTATTTTTTATTTTTTAAGAAAGATGTTTGTATTGAACAACTCAATATCATATTGAGAAATGGCTAATTAAAAATTAATCATTGCAAATGCATAAATAGTTGAGTAGAAATTGCCTAATCAATTCACTAATCAGCAGCTGATTTCTGCTATTTGTGTAATAAATTGACCAAATACAAATGTTTTGATTAACTCATTCAATTCATTTGGTGAATCCATGTTTACTCCATGCCCGGTTTCCTTAATCATCATTAACCTTGCTTTAGGCCCCAATTTCCTGCAAATTTTACATTCATAGTTTACCATTAGCCTATATATAATCGTGATAAAAAAAAAAAAAAAAAAATATATTCATTAGTCTTCTATAAAATTCTTGAATTACTATTATAACTCAATGGGGGTTTAGTGATTGACCTTTGTAGCTGATGAGCTATGTCTTTGGGAAAAAAGTAGTCTTGGTCGCCCCATACGAGAAGTGTTTCCTATAATATAATATTATTAAACAAATACGGTTACTCAAAGGGTACTCGACAAACATACAATACATATGTTGCACCAGATTCCATTATTTCAATAATGTATGTTGATGTGATGAATTCTAACACGAAAACTTAAGATGAAAAGAAGAGTACGAACAAATAGAACATTAATTTTTTATTCCGATTTATCTACCTGTGGCAAAGCAGAAACCATGGAGTCTACTTCTCCTGAAATTAAACTTCTTAGAAGCTCTTCTTTTTCCTCCCTGTTCTTATGCTCTGTTACCTGAAATACTACAAATTTAATAACTACGTGTGTAACCAAAATCAAAGAAAATCACAATATTCACATATATGATTATAATACTATTATCATTTCCAACATGACCTAATTGAATGGTTGCACCAATTCTCTTCTAATAGTTAAATTTGAAAATTTTGACCCATAAATTCTCGCTATTATATAAAAGAAGATCCTTAATAGAAGGGTCTCAATACGTATGTTCTAAATAGTAATTTTTTATGATTTTAATATTTAACCGTGCATAGGTAAAACGTGTACCGAAGACGGTAAAAAGCAAATGGTGCAATTATTTAGTTAAAGATGACGAAGTATATGGTTAATAAAATATAACTGACCTTAATGAACTCCCAAAGTATAAAATCAGGAACAAAACGTGTAGGATCATATTTGTATATAGATTTTTCAACCAACAATCTAATTGCATCAGGGTCCTTTGGTACAACCGTTTTAATCACTTCCTCAGGGTCCTTCCCAACCCTAATTAGCTGCGCAACCTTCTGATCATCGGTCGTTCCTACGCCGGAGCTAACGATCACGTTCTTCTCTATTATGTTAGGGTACATCTCAGCCATGAAGTAGCCCACCCAACCTCCATAACTAATTGAGTAAACTGTGCACTTCTTTACACCAAACCCTTTCTTTAGCCCTTCCATCACACACTTGGCTTGAAAACGAGGCGTTCGGTCCATGTTTTTGGTGTATGATTTTCCATAGAATAGCAAATCTGGTATGTATATGTTGAATAATTTGGATAGTTCTCCTATCTGCTCAAACATAATTTGGAAAGATATTACTACATTATTAAATCAAGTTCGGAACAAAAAACTTCAATTTTCATACGTGTTTAATTTACATAATAAGGTAACACAAGTTTAAATTCTAGGTAATCAAATTTCAAAATATAATTGAGCCAAACTTGTACATTCATTTAACAAATTTGTCCAAGTCAGAGTATTTATATTACCTTTTAAGTGAATACGTGGGTTTTTTTTGTAGGATCAATCATAAAATTGAATTCAAGATTAATTAGACGAAATAAGGTGTATAGTTTAACATAAAAACCTGAAGGCAAAACTGCCACCGCGCTTCTCCACCACAACCATGGACGAGGACTAAGTTAGGGCGGTCATGACGTCTATAATTCGAAATCCAAAAATGCATGGTAGTTTCATCATCTAAATCAACCATGCATGGAGAGAGACCGCAATAATGGTAGTACTTAGAGAGTAAAAAAAGGCCTGTGGGATAAAATATTGGCGGTTTATTAAGCTTTATTACATTGTAGATAACATTTTTTATAACTATGAACAAGTTGATGAGATATTGGCCAAAAACCTTTGCATAACCCATTCTTACTACTCTCCAACCTTTTAGTATCTTTTCTTGATTCAATGATTCTAATATAGTCCAATTTGTTTGTTACATATATATATAATGAAAAAACCTTATATTATAAAAATATAATACTATTATATGATTAAGGAATATAATCAGTTGATCACATGAAATAAGCTTAAGGTGAGAGTTTGTAACTTCTTAAGCGAGGTTTAAGCTTATGTTGGGAATTATTTAGATTAAATTGAGGTGTATTGTGTAAGCAAGTATCTTCTTTTATAAACTAAAGTCACAAACATTAAATTAAAGGCATAAACATGACGGTTGTATGTGTAGTTTTGTAGCTTTAACGTCCAAAAAGCGATAACTTTTATGTAGTACATGCATGTGACTTTGTAAGTGTTGTATTCTGTTTAGTTTGTTAATTGCTTTTGGCATAATATTACGCGGAGTATTAAACTACTATTATTACATTGGAAGTTTTGGAACCGTAGTATCACTATATTAGTTTTCAATATGTAAAAGCAGGGTAAAAGAAACAATGATATGGATAAACAGATGGATCTATGTATATTTTAAATTCGAATTGAAGTTCTGAAAATTTTAAGGTTGATGGTAATCTAATATAGGAGGACAACATAACAATTTATTACTTTATTGAGATTACATTGTACGTTACTACGTTGTCCTCAATCAATCACCATAGCGATAATTAACTGTGACATTTTGATAGAGTTTACATATGTTAAAAGCTAAGAGTTGATACTACAGTTAAAGTCCAAATTTGATTTAGGTACTCTATCAAAAATTATAAGCATAGCAATATAAAGCTTCCATTAGTCTCATCTTGTATGCTCCTAATTTAAGTTTTAGTTTATTGAACATAAATAATTGAACTTATTAGGTATAGGCGTTTAGCAACCCCCTCTATAGTTAATTTTTAAATTCCGGTTTTGTGGCTAGAGAAAGCTTAACATGTAACTTAAGGATAATATAAAGAAGGAAATATATTTGGTAAATTTAAATTATATACTTGTTTACGTTTACAAAGATTATAATAATTTGTCACGGTTAGATGATGTTGTATGAGCAAATCTACGGTATATAAGATGTAATCCAAACAACCAGTAAAAGAATCTCGTTGTGGGTTTGCACTGTATAAGAGTTTACTTGTATGTGAAAGCAAGAAATCTAGAATCTACTAAAGTGAAGTATATACCTTACCTCCAAAAACTTCTCTAATTCAAATCCTTCTCACATCCCAATGTCAATCAATATGTTCGTTACCTTTCCCTCCTTTTCCAACTTTATGGACGGCTACTTTATGTCTTTTTTTCCACCCAAAACACCATACTTTACAGCCATATTCCTTCGTCTAATACCCCCTCTCTTCCCTTATATAAACCCCTCTTCACTTTTCTTAATCTCCTCCACTCTTTCATCATTCAATTCATCTCTTGGTGTTTCTTACGCGTTAAGAACCACCAAATATGGCTAGCACAAGTACCACCTACGCGTATTCAAGCCAAATGTCATCCCAAAGACCGATAGCCATGGCATTGGCATTGGTTTCAGCTGTGGTACTATCCCCATTGTACAATACAAAGAGCAACGATACACGATATGACATAAGATGGAACTCTGGCTTTGTTCTGCCTATGGTTCTAGCAGGACTAATAATCGCGATAAAAACTACCTCATCACCATCATCCTCGTCAGTGACAGGATTGCGAAGAACAATCCTGTCATCAGATCCTTCGTCGGTGTTTAGGGTTGGGGGTTCGTCGTGGGGACTTGCTGGGGTTCTAGTCATGCTGATGCTTGTATTGTCCTGGCAAGACTCTGTTCAACATTTTCTTTGGAAATGAGAGGAAACACTACTGTACTGTGGCTAACTGTCTGAGTGCCTGCTACACTTGTGTTTTCTGTTTCAGATCAATAAATCTGTCTATGTTAGTGACTTCATAATGTAATTCTAAGTTTATAAAGGTTCAGTAATATACAGTTTTCTTTTGCAGAATTATGGAAATTGATCATGCTCATTTTGATTCTTATCAGAATTCAGAAGCCGATAAATATTTCAGTGATCAGATCATCTGAAAGAGAATTATGATTTGTAGCTAATACAGAGTTTAACTCGAAAGACAAAATTTTATCGATCATGGAATTAGTGAACAACTCTCCTCAGCTGACATGCATATGGGGGTTTCAGTAACTACTAGCCAACATAACAATTTCAAGAGTTATACCAATAAGAATTTCTGATTCGTTACAATAAGGTCAATACTAAGCCCAGTATGGGCGTCAATACTCAATACCCATGTTTATACACTTCTATTTATAGTAAATACTCACGATCTCGGTCATTAGTTAGACGTTTATATCTAACTGACCATATAATCAGATAGCAATTTCCTCTCAGCAGCTGACTAGCATACCCTGTGATGTAGTATTCAAGTCTGGAAGAGGGTCACTGAGTTATCCAAGTCACCAAACAAACTGTAACAATAACCGAATCATATAGAGGAAATGAATAATAAAGACAATGCCATGCAATGTGTGGGAATATAATTTCTTTTTTCAATCTTTTCATTTCTTCAATTAATCAGATTCAGTTAGACACAATTTTATATACCCACAACACAAATTAAAGAACATAAATTTTTTTCTGTACAGATGATATATTTACATGAACAGATTGTGTTATTCAACCGTAGTCCTACTAGTCTACAACTAAAGATACATCAGCATTCATCGTCAACTACTCCAGCCAACTACACTGGCACTTGTGACAGCAGAGGCAGGTTTTGATACCGATAGACCTCGATTGTACATGCGCTGAATCTCTTCCCTGTACTCAACCAGAGACTTGTCAGGAATTGCTGGAGTTAGCTCAATCACATCTCCCATCTTCAGTTTGCACGTCGGATCACTAACAGGATGATGGTTCAGCCGAGGCCTCAACTCTTCCTTCATGGGGAAACCATAAGTCAAACGGGGGCTACCATGGCCTGTCTTTTCTAATAGATCCATCATGGTGGAGTTTGGGGGGAATTCGCGAACAGACATCTGAAATGAAGAAACATGCCAAACTCATAAATGCACAGACCTGAGAACTAACAGAGAAATTGCGATATTTCATGCAGTTACTGCAATGGCAGTAAAGGAAGCTTAATCCGAATAACAGTTTCAATTATACACATCCTATACAGCTATGCCATTCTTAACGCACTAAGTTAGCATCACTCCTATAAACAGCTTCCCGTCTCTACCTGGATATTTGGTTGTATTGATTGATCACTCTATAAACAACTAGAGAAGCATACCATCAATCAATACAACCAAATATCCAGGTAGCTTATCAAAATTACCAACTCTTTATTTAGGTTCAACCTCGACTGGGATTCGAGTATCCCAAACAAATAGGAAACACACACAGAAGTAACATGGAAAAGCTACATTTTGCCCATAGGCCCCATGTAATGTAGAGAGAAGACAGGGGAATTTTAAGTGAACCGATATCAGCTTAGAATCCCATTCTAAACCAAATTAAGTCTTCCTTCAAATGGTTCAGACCACACACTAAAATAACTACTAAGATGACACATGATATGGAAAGCTATATTCGGCTATAGGCTCAATGCAATGTAGAGGGAGGACAGGGAGTTTTGATTGTGCCAATAAAGCTTAGAATCCCATTCCAAACCATATGACTACCCCTTACAGTCTCCTTCAAATTTTCAGACCACACCATTACATACGAAATTAATCACAAACATGGGAAACATATGACATTGTTTTCCAAACTAGAAAAGATAGAAGGTGGAATATCAAAAGACAAACCTTTTCATTCTCTATCAAGATAACAAATACAGGTCCATCTTCATTAGACTGAGCATTGTAGGAATATGGGCACCCTTCAGCATGAGTTGGGAATTTACAGGGTGGCTTGAGGGAATCAGCATAGTCGATTGATGGTTTGTCCTTGTTCATTGTCTCACACTGCCAATTGACCACCCATCTAGCCCACTCCACCATTTGAAGCACAAATGAGGAGTGTTGAGATTCACCCTCCTTATACCTCCAGTGCGCAGCAAATCCATACTCTGCTTGTAGATGCATTTCCCTAGTCCGTATTTGAACTTCAAGTGGAACCATTCCTTCACCGACCACAACTGTATGAAGTGATTTGTATCTACAGACAACAAAGAATGTAAATTAAGAAAAGAATCAGCAAAAATAATATTTACCTTGTCATACTCATACATTTAACAAATAGCTTATGTTGCTTACCCATTGCATTTTGGACAATGAATATAGTCCTTGAACTTTCCAGGCACTTCAGACCACAACTGATGAACAACTTTTAGTGCTCTAAAACAGTCTTCCTCATTCTCAACAATCAAACGCAGCCCGTGAATATCATGAATCTGGTCCATAGTCAGCTTCTTCCTACACATCATTGTACATACAGTTAGCCAAATAGAGCATATATAAAGGACACATGCCCATCATGCCAGATTAGGTAAAAGGTCTGGATGACTGGCACAGAGAAAACTCCAAAAACAACATAAAAGGATTAGAGAGCATACTTTGACATTTTGCGATGAATACTGTATAAGCTTTTGTGACGACCAGACAAGTCATGGTAAGATATATCTTCACCCTTGAGAGCTTCTTCAAGTTTCCCGATCTCTGATTCGATCATTGCTTGATCAAATGACTTCATACGCTTAGAGGACAATTCATTATATTGATTTGGATATAGATGCTTGAAACACAAGTCTTCTATTTGTTCTTTCCAAGTAGAGATACCGAGTCTGTTAGCCAGTGGTGCAAATATCTCCAATGTCTCTTTCGCAAACCTCTGCTGCTTGTGAGATGGCAATGCATCGAGTGTCATCATATTATGCAATCTATCTGCCAATTTAATCAAGACTGCCCTAGCATCAGCCATAGCAAGAAACATTGTATGCAACCGATCTGCTTCAATGGTTTTATTTGCTGTATTATTTTCACGTGCAAGCTTGCTCAAATGGCTTAGTTTTGACACCTGAAACAATGGCATCCACAATTTATAAGCCATCAATAGAACTAAGTGTAGCAAATCCCTATGCCTACTGCCTAGTTGGTCACATTTCACGTATTCAAATGGCATGTGCAGTGTGCACGAGTGCAGATAAAAATGTCAAAGCATCCACCTTATTGCTTTAAATAAAACACAACTGTCCTGCAACTGTACACCACGCATGAAAAAACGAATACATCCTTCTCAATTATAGTATTTCACAAAGTTCAGATGCTTAGGCATACATCACCTAAGCTAATCATGGAGAACATTGTATACAGCAAGGTTCAACACACTTTCTAAGCACAGAAGGGATGAATACAGAGAGTGCCACTCAAGAGCACTTTTCCGAACAAAGGAAAAAAAAATCAGGCAACTGAGGCAAGTAATTCACAGCTCACAAAAATGGATACAACAAGTACAAGTACGCAATTTAGAAACAAACAGAATTATCACAGATTTACAGCTGATAAAGCACAGTATTAAATTTGAATCTCTGAAGTCTTACCCCATGAACCAAATCAGCCACCCCAGCTCCAAAGATGCTTAAAATATAGTCATAAGTAACAAAAGAATCATCAATTGTGTCATGCAATAAACCAGCAGCAACAACAGTTGAATTCGCCCCAATGTTCGCCAAAAGCACTGCAGTTTCCAAGCAGTGATGCAAATATGGATGTCCACTTGCTCTCACCTACACAAACAAAAGCCAAAACATAAATTTCATTAACAAATATGACCAACATTACTTTCTAATTTGCTATAATCATGTTAAACTTACACAAAAAGAAAAACTCGAACAATCAAATAGATTATATATGATCCAATACTAGAAATTTAGTTTTTAAAAAATGACAATGCATTTCATATATTACTAAAAATAGAAACTTTTCATCATCTTTCACACTACTCAAATTAGTTTCTTCATCAGTTCATCCTCAAATATCAAATATAACAATCATACAAATTCACATAAAAGCATCAAAAAAAACGACTGCAGATTAACATTCAGTTTATCTCATTGAATTTAAACAGAGAAATATACGAATTTAGTAACACAATTATACATCAAAAAAAGGGGGGTGAATTACCTGCCCTCTATGAGCCTTTTCAGCCTCATAAAACGCCTTGATCACAAAATCTTCATAGAAAATTTTATTCCTGATTTGAGCACTTGCTAACAATTCCTCAATACTACCACCAAACACAAAATGATCTTCCATATTAAACGTAAGTTCCTCCACATCACGATCCAAACACGACCCCAACGAATTCCTCACAAACCCATTTAACAACCCATTCGTCGTGTTATTAACCCGAAACGAACCCGAACCCGAAAACGACCCCGAAGCAACGCTATTACAGCTACTTGAAACCGAAACCGGACCCTGAAACACCGAAACAGGGCTCTGAAGATCTCTCTTCAACGAAGAACTCAACGACGAGCAATTCGAATACCGAAATGAGCTGCTCAAATTGTTGTATTGATGATGATGATGAAGATGATGATCATCCAATCCTACTTTCTGAAAATCCTCGTTTACTGAAGTAGGAGAGTGTTTCAGAAGACATGATAAACCGCCGATTATCGGCCGTTGAGAGCTTGATGATGATGATTGCGAGCTCGTTGAAGGAGATCTACCGCTGAGATCGAAATCATAAGAAGATGAATGAGAATTGATTGAACATGGATGCGGTGTAGAACACACGCTACTCGGTGGACTCGCATACAGCGCAATCGTTGAAACCGCCATTAATGGAGCTCAAAAAAAATCAATTGAAACCGAAATTTGAGCTGAAATTCAAAGATTTTTCTACTAATTTTCAGATTTTTGAGCTTAATATATACAATGAAACGATTGAAATTAGGTAGATCTAAGATGACTAATTTTTTGGAATTAGGGTAAAAACAAATGAAGAAGAAGAAGAACAATCAAAGTCAAATTATAACAACTAAAATGGAAATTTACAGTTTTCCGAATAGAAATTTCAGTATGAATCTAATTTTATTTAGCGGCGATTGAAATTGAAGTTCAAATTTGAAGAAAAATCGATGTAAATTGGGGGAAATTGAGAACAAACCCTAAACCTAGAATTTTAGGAGAGAGAAAATTAGAGAGAAGAAATGGCGTATGTGTGGAGAAGAAGATTTGCTTTTAATGAGGGGGGTTTTTTATTTCATTTAACTTTTTAAAATTATTTATTATTATTAATTTATTTAAATATAATAATATTTAAATGAATAATAATGGTTTCTACTATGTTCAGATACTTTGCTTGCTTGTTTAATCTTCATCCTCTTTTATTTTGGTTGATAGCCAGGAGGACGGAGACAGTGTAAAGACCAAATTACCCTTGGATAATACCGTATTTTACGGTTGATTTGATAAAGATATTGATTTATTATTACAAATAAAAATACTCTTTGTATTTGCAATGATTAGATTAAGAATTGATTAGTGTCCAATTAGGCAAATTAATAGATAAATTATTTGTCTATCTCTTCAGCCATTTTTTACATTAGTTTTATATTAGAGTGGATAAGGGATAAGTTTGCTCATTATAATAATGGAGGAGGTAGTGGATAAGTTACCCCCAACGAGCTAGTACTCAATGCTATTATTTCATTAGTTGAATTTGACCTCCGTTTTTTTAAAGGCAAAAATTAGCGAGTATCTTTGGGGCATTAGATAATAAAATTAAAAGTGGAATATCTTTGATCTCATCCAAGAAAATAAGTCATTCATAAAAAAGAAGTTATCAAACTATTGAAAAAATTTATCAAGTTAAATGAGTGGGATCATAGAGGGGTTCAACGAGGAGAGGGAGATCGAAAATGATTTGGTTGGAAAAAATTAGGAAGGATATCAAATACATAGATATGCATGAGCATTAAGCATTTAATCGACAATCATAAGGGATGGAAGAGGTAGATTTTTGCGGGTGACTATACAAATTAATTTTTTTTTTTTTAAGTAGCTAACTCCATTTATGGAATTAAGATTTTGATTAATTGATTTATCAAATTAAACAATAGCCCATGATGATGATGCTTACTATCTTTTTTAGAAGTTGACATATGACTCATATTTTAAGAATATTTGCTTTTGGATGGAATGCTAAGAGTCCGTTGTTCTTTTAAAAAAATTACATGTGGTTAAGTAAAAGTAAGAATATGCTAACCATAATTAGTTAATAACACTGCAAAAATTGATATTGGTAGATTTTATTTACAAACCACTACCAACATTTAAACTTAAAAGTCACATCGTTTGATTCGTTTTACTACTTTGATGAACACTAATCATTCATTATTATTTCACTTTTCACGTTACTTATCACTTGTAAATTGAATAATAAATTCTAGTTAGTTCTTGATCTTTTAAAGGGTCCTTGATGACTTAATCTTTCTAGGATTTTAAAAAAAAAAAAAAATCAACATATGGTACAGAAATATATAAGAGAACATCATTAACATGTTTAATCGTCGATAAAAACTTCATCCTTTCAACACAATTACGAAAACTATGAGTTGAAATTGACATGATGCGAGAGTCTTGTATAGTTATATAATTAAAATACAATAAGTGTCGTAATATGTAAAATCACGTATGTTATAATAAATACACTTTTGACTATCGATTGAGTTAATTAACACCTATATCATACTTCGTTTAACGTTTTTATTGTGTACTATAACAAAATATACGAGATTTTGCACGTCATGTGTATATAAAAGCAGGTACATATTTTGACGTATAACTAAACATGTTATTATGGAAATTCGATCAAAGCAAGATAGTACTTAATTTTTTTTTTTTTTTTTTTTTTTTTTGAAGCCAAGATAGTACTTAATTGGTACCCTTTTTATTATGGAAGATGCATGGTAGTCCATACTCCAATTGCCAAATTGGCGGCAATCAAGTTGTAAGGGCATATGCATATGGGACCAACTATATTTGTCTAAGTTTATGATTTGTGACAAAAGAAGATTCTCCTAATTGCGAGGGAAACAAAGAAGAATCCCTTCAAAGATAAAGTATCCAACCAAAAATACCACTACTATTGGGATTGTTGTCGATTTAGCTGATTTCTTTAGAAAAATCTAGGATTTTCATGCTAATTGCTGCCGTGCTGGCTAATGCGTGGCTACTAGCTAGCTTAAGTGTCGCTTTTAGTAGAGTGTGTGATTTTCTTTTGGCTCTTTTATTAATTATCATGCTCAAATTTATTGGCTAGCCAATGAGGCAAGGTAATGTTTCGGGTGAGACGGACTCACGTGAGTCCACTATCATATTTTTGGTGTTGCGAGCCTCGCGATCGGGTTTAATTAGCCCGCGCCTTTTTATTGGACTTTTGTTATTGAGCCCGGTCTCACACAAAACCTTTTGATTGGTCAAATATGTTTTCTAAATTTCTACTAATTACCTTTGTAATATATACTCCCTCCGTTTCAGAAAGATGTTCCTATTTCGTTAATCGATGCAAATTTTTACCCAATTTTGACCGCAAATATCTTTAATTTCACACTAGCAAATATTATAAAAGTTAGATATTGATAATTTACTCACCAAGACGAATCAAACTAGATCCCACATGACTATATTTATTCTAATAGATTAAGAAAATTTTTAAGATTCTCTCTTTTTTAAAAAAGTCAAAGATTCCAAACAAGAACATCATTGTGGAACAGAGGGAGTACAAAATACTACACGTTAATTAATTAATTACGGAGTAATTATTATACGGAGCATGTTTGTTCAAAAAAATTATATGAAGTATGTAAATTTGTCAAAAGAGGTATATGTTATTTCACATATGGAGTACTACTTACAATTTTTAAAATTCTCAAATTATTAGCTTGATTATTGGAGTTAAAATTGAAATTAGTTTCACGACTTGACAAAACGATTAAGATGGTAGCCAAGTATTTATTGTCATTAGTTACATGTGGATTGTCTCAAAAAAAATAAGTATTGACAATGTGGAACATGTTTAATGAGATTAGTTACAAGTATCCATTACAATATAGTGATATACTGATATATCAATGCCTTGTTCAATTCACCTTTTAAAATAAGAACTTGTTCTCGTCAACCTATTTTAAATACTTGCTTATTCCTTGTTCAATTCACCTTTTAAAATAAGAACTTGTTCTCGTCAACCTATTTTAAATACTTGCTTATTCCTGTCAAATTCAATTAAGATTAGATTAGATCAATCTATATCACAAGTTATAATTTTCACTCGTTAACTTGTTGCTATATATATTTTAATTTCGTCTATTTTTAAGTGAAGAGAACAAATACTAACTCGATGTAAGGGTTAATAGATCATACTTGTTACTTTGTTAGTACTCCATAGTTGTTTGGTTGTTAATTCCACTCGTTACGCGATGTCCTCTAGAATTGGAAGGACGAGCTTGAAATAAAGAATGAATAAAGACACTTGTCCTTAATCCCTTCCCCCTGATTACGGCTTCCTACTTAAACCCACCCCTCCAAATCTCTCTTGAAATAATTTCTAAACGAAACACGTGAATTGCACGTGTCACTCTCAGTCGAAACCCACTCGATGCCACGTACTCCTACTAGTCTACTACCAACAACACACGTATTCAACTTTAGCCGCCAACAATAACACAAAAATAAAAAAGATTTTTTTTTTTTTTTTTTTTTTTTTTGAGTAAAAATAAAATAGAAGTTAATGCTTAGCAATTGCTCATAAATTGAAGGTGGGACATTGATCACAACAAAACAATAAGTGCCCCACAATGTATGGAAGTAAATCAGATTAATCAACAGTACTAAGCCACGTAAGACGGGATATAATGATCGTCCAAATAGTTGATAGATTCCATGTATCATGTATGTGTATTATGTCGACTGTTGTCGATATGTTAGATCGTGATTTGTGAGGGTGCATGCATATTCCTCATTTTTTTGGTCAATTTACTTCTAATTACAATGGTTGAAGTCAAATCAATTGCAACTTGCTTAACCTAAAACACTATTCTATTAACACTTGGATCTTTTATTTAAGGTTGGTACCAAGAGTTACAAGTTAGAACCATTCTAGTCTTTGAGGGTAGACTTTTATGTTTTTTTCCTTTCTAATCATATATCAAATCAAATACAGGCGCATTAATGAATGATTTTATGATTGGTGTAAATATCTACCTTTAAAAGATGCTTTTAGCGATGATTCATATACTTTTAAGCACTCGTATTTTTTTAGAAGAGTCAAGAGCAAGCTATTAATAATTTTCAAGTATATATTTTTTTATTATTGAAAAGTACTTGTTAGACAAAGATATTACAACATCTAATTGCTATTATTAGAAGCTTACATTGTCATTAACCAACCATTTTATTAATTATACTTTGTATTAATTATTAAGTTTGTTGCACGTGGAAAACTACTGAAGTTTTTAGATTAATCCTTACAATTTTGGGATGACACTTTAGTGCTCTTTGGGGGTGTGAATATATCTGACCCTTTCTATCTCCCTTTTACCCTCTAAGGGGTTTGTCTACTTAATTAATTTGCTCGTCCGAATTAAAATTTTCCGTTACAAGGTTGTGGTTGATAATAAATTTCTTTTGACTATATAATATTAATACATTTAGATTAAAGATATACCTAATTTATTTATTTAAAAAAAAATGATTAAGTACTGATAATTGATAAATACTCGAATATACTAATAAGCTAAGAGTATTAGTTAAATAAAAACGGATTTTATTATATCATCTATCTATCAATACTATTCTTATAACAGAGACAAACAAAAGTTGATCTAATCCTTAACAAACGTTCAATATAAATAATACTCTAATTTTCGTATAAAGAAATACTTATCAGCAAGATTTGAATTCACAACCTCTGAAGTTGATCAACAATGATCTGAACTGCGTTCTAACAAGCCATGATAAACAAAAGTGTAACTAGTCAAGGTGTATGTAAAATGGACCTCTAAAAACAAGGGAATGAAAGAAAGGTGCTTGGTGCTTGGACCAAGAGGCAAAATAAATTGCGTGGCGTAGCAGAGTAAGAAGTCCGTACTAGTAACATAAATAGCGTGCAAGCAACAAGGAAGCCGCGTGCATGCAATGAGTTGGACAATTAGTAAGCAGTCCGCACACGCCTTTGCTACAATTTCCACTGGCTCACTCTCTTCCTCTGTCTTTTAACGTTTTTAACATGTCTTTAAAAGTTGTTGATGGTAATTACCAAAAACAAAATGCCAAAACTATTGTCACAACAATACAACTGATTTTGCTTCAAGAGTTTATGTTTCTCACTTCTATATATTTGACGATTCCGTTTTCTTCATTTCTTTTTATTCAATCTAACTTCTACGCATAGCTTTGACAATTTCATATGGTTATTGTCTTATTGAGCAAAGGTTATTTTCTAAATGAACACATGGAGAATTTGATAAAAGAATAATGGAAACTTTACAATATTAGTTTGATATGCACTCGGGTGTATCATGAACGACTGATTGTGAAGACAATCCTCACAGTTTATTTTAATAACTTCATAAGGGTCTGTTCACATTTACTGAACTGAGCTGAACTGAACTGATTGGAGCTGAACTGAACTGAACTGATTAGAGCTGAACTTAACTGAACTGAATTGAGCTGATATGAATATTTTATGAGAGAGGAAAATTAGGAGCTAAACTGAACTGAAATTAAGTAAATATGAACAGACCCGAACTTTTATAATGCAAAGGTTCACTAATCAAGAGTAAAATGAAATTTTATATAAATTGTCATTAACTTTTTCACTAAAACTAAATTATTTTGTACACCTATGTTGACAATTTGCTCATATGTAGAGTTGACGATGAAATGAGGCAGGTATGTCCAAAGAAATCAACCATACTTGAATACAAATTTGTAACTCATGAAGAACTAGTCACATTAAAAACTCACAAATAACATGTACAAGCTCCCTAAGACCCCAACTAGTACGAACATGAATTGGTCTCTACAAATAATAATATTTTCCAATACTTCTCCATATTATAATAGTAGGACATCCAATTTAAAACTTCAAATACAACCATATTTACCAAGTTTTGGGAATTATAATAGCTTACTAGTATAAATTTTCAAATTATACAAAATTCAACATTTCCCCAAAAGTTGAACTTTGCATGTAATGGTAATGATAGGCTGATAGGATTAAATAAGAGACTATCAATAAGGCGTGGAGGAAGTAGAATAAAGTTAGAAATTTATAACTAAATCATGCACAACTTAGGGCATGTTCTTATATGTTGAAATTCAGTTCAGCTCAGTTCAGTTCAGTTCTTTCCTTCTCTTATAAAATATTAATTTCAGTTCAACTCAGTTCAATCAATGAGAACAGACTCTTAGTGTAATTAATATGTATTTATCCTTAATACAGAGCATTAACTCTTCATTTAAAGAGCTATATTTACTACTCGTATTTTCCTTAATTCATACGAGTATTTCGTGATTTGTAATAATTTGCATTAAACATTGCATCGAGGTACTCCACAAGTTCTGATTTCTACATCTAAATGCCTCTGTGCCTCAACTTTTTCTAACATGATAGCATGCTCTGGCATGATAATGTTTCGCTATAATATCAGCCAACTTGCAAAATCCAAAAGGCATAAAATTTATATTGGACTGGATTTCGTACGGGTGTCTATTATTTAGTATTCACAAGGCCCAATTAATCAATACCTGGGCTTGAGAGTTTTTATTGATAACATATTAACATCCAACTAGTAGGCCTGATAAAATGTTGATACTGGGCTCTCTCTAAACTGTCCATGTAAATTCACAAAGAGTATATAAGTGTATTATTATTACAATTATAAGGCCCATAAACTATATAACAAAGCTATGACAAAGATAAGTGTTTGCACACATACAATGACACAAATTTCTCAATATGGTGAAAATAAGTTATGATATGATGAATATTTCATACCTGTATAAGTTTCAATTACATAAATGCAGTCTAATAAAACAGAACAATGTTAGCTTGCAAAATTTTCTCTAAGGGAAGAGTGACAATACTTTGCAATTTAGCTCAACCTTACATTCAATGTATTGGGTATTAATATACATTTATGCTTTACCATTATAAGAAATTCAATCACTTTATAAAATTTTCTTCCTTAAAAGGTATACTAAAGAGATACCCATCAATTATTTCACATACTATCTCAAATATTCGGATAACCCATTAATTATTTTGATATTCATACTCTTAAGGATTCACGCCATATATAAATATAAACAAGTAAATTCCTTCAAGTGATATAATCTTAAAATTTTATGCCATAATCGTCCATCGTCTAACAAAGTTTGCTACTTATAGACTACCCACACAAAAACCATCTGGTATTCTTCTAACTTTCTAAGGATTTTTTTTTTGGTGTTTAAAGAACCACAAGGGCGGGGATGAGAATCGATCCCAAGGTCTCTTGAAATCGGGAGAAAAGGTCTAACCACTTGAGCTATCCCTCACTCTCACTTTTTAAGGATTCTACGAAGTAAGTATTTTGCATGATAACATATTCTTCGTACTTAAACAAATACACCTCGCTTTATAAAATACAGTTAGATTATAATCGAGGCATAGATTGCGCTTTAAAAAACACACCTAGGTTACATGAATAACATGACACCTTATAAATCGCAAAACCCAGCTCATAGACGATATCCATCAGCAAGAACCCTATAAATTCACAAAAATTATCAATTTTCATCACAATTACGCTATTTTCGTGATTAAAAAACACACTTAAAAACCCAATATTCTCTTCTCCTTCAAACCTCCTCTACCTTCACTCTCACCAATGGAACGCTAATAAATACCCAACAAGAACACATCTTTCTCTCTCCTCTGTCTCTCAAAAATACCCTCAACAAACCCAATAAATTTCCTCAAATTTCCCAGCATTTATAAACCCTAATCAGGTTAGTTTCGTACTTCACCAGATCCCTTTCTCACCCCTCAATTTCACACTAAAAAGTTGAAATTTTGTTAATTTTTTTATTAATACAGTTTGAATTTGATGATAAAAACTCGGAACTTAGGGTTTAAGATTGGTTATTTTTTGTAGGGTTTTATTGTGATGAATTTGTTGATTAATCGAGAAATGGATGACCTAGAAAGAGCGATTTTGATTACTTTTGATGAATCTGGGACTATTGATTCTGTGTTAAAGTCTCAAGCAATTGAGTATTGTCAACGAATTAAGGAAACCCAGAACATTTCTTGCATTTGTGCTCAACATTTGTTTACCAGTAACTTTGCGCAAGTTCAGTTCTGGTGCTTGCAATGCTTGCACGATGCCGTTCGAGTTCGTTACTCGTCGTCGATGAGTGTTGAAGAGAAGGAGTTTATCCGTAAATCGGTTTTCGCAATGGCTACTTATGATGGTGTTGATGTTAATAGTAAGAATTTTGTTAGGGTTTTAGATAGTCCTGCTTTTATTAAGAATAAGCTTGCACAAGTTTTGGTTAATTTGATTTATTATGAGTACCCTTTAATTTGGCCTACTGTTTTTGAGGATTTTATTAATCGTTTGAATAGAGGGGCAGTAGTTATTGATATGTTCTGTAGATTGTTGATTGCATTAGATGATGAATTGATTAGTTTGGACTATCCCCGCAATGCCGATGAAGTGGCGGTTGCGGGCCGAGTTAAGGATACAATGAGGGAACAATGTGTTATTCAGATAGTGAGAACTTGGTATGAAATTATTATGGCGTATAAGAATTCGGATGCTGAGCTTTGTGCTAGTGTGTTGGATTCGATGAGGAGGTATATTTCGTGGATTGATATAGGTTTGATTGCTAATGAAGCGTTTATTCCGTTGTTGTTTGAGTTAATCTTGGTTGATGGGTTGCCTGAGCAGCTCAGGAGTGCTGCCGCGGGTTGTGTGTTGGCTGTGGTGATGAAACGGATGGATTCACAAGCGAAACTTAATCTGTTAAAGAGTTTGCAGATTAATCGTGTATTTGGTTTGATAAATGAGGAGACTGATGTTGAGCTGTTGTCTAGCATTGCCACTTTGCTTACTGGTTATGCAGCTGAGGTTTTGGAATGTGCAAAAAGATTGAACTCTGAGGAAGGAAAGCGAGTTTCGTCTGAGCTTTTGGAAGAGGTATTGCCGTCTGTGTTTTATGTAATGCAAAGGTCTGAAGTGGATGCAACATTCAATACAGTGCAGTTTCTTTCTGGTTATGTAGCTACAATGAAGAATCTGTCTCCACTGACTGAGAAGCAGCTGGTTCATGTGAGTCAGATTTTAGAAGTGATTAGGGCACAGATTTGCTATGATCCCATTTACCGTCATCACCTTGATGTGTTGGATAAAATCGGGATGGAAGAAGAGGACAGGATGCTTGAATATAGGAAGGATTTACTGGTTCAGTTCCGTAGTGTGGGGCGTGTAGCTCCCGAAGTTACTCATTCATTTATCCAAAATTCACTTGGTAAAGCTGTTGATCCTACTTCTGAGAGAAATGTGGAGGAGGTAGAAGCTGCACTTTCGCTTCTGTATGCGCTTGGGGAGTCTCTGAGTGATGAGGCAATGAAACCAGGGAGCGGGCTTTTAGGAGTAGTGCTCATGCTTTTATCAACAAGGTTCCCATGCCATTCTAATAGGCTGGTTGCTCTTACTTACTTGGAGACTATTACGAGGTATATGAAGTATGTTCAGGAGAAAGAAAAATCTATACCCGAGGCCCTGGAAGCTTTTCTTGATGAAAGAGGTATACGTCACCCCAATATTATTGTGAGTCGGAGAGCAAGCTATCTCTTTATGAGGATTGTGAAATTGCTGAAATCAAAGCTAGCTCCTTTTATTGAGACGATTTTACAGGTGACATTGCCTTCTAATGAACTGAGTTTATCATGTGGATAGGATCCGTTATTTTTCCTTTGTTTGCCTAATTTTCCGTCTGAATTAACCCACAGAAATTGCATGATGTCGTTGTTCGATTTACAAGCATGAGTTTTTCAGATAAGGTGATGATTGAAGCTGAAGATGGAAGTCACATATTTGAGGTTGTTAATGCTATATGTTGTTGTGATTGTAAAACCACTACATCTTTTTTCTTTTTGCTCCTGAATTGAAGACTGTATTTCTTTCTTTATGTTTCATAGGCAATTGGCATTCTGATTGGGATGGACTCGGTGCCCCATCAAAAGCAAACTCATTACCTCAATTCATTACTCACGCCCTTATGTCAGCAGGTTAAGTTTTGTGGTCATGATGTCTAAATAAATCACTATTGCTGTTTATGTGCTTTTTTGATGCGTTGATTAAGTGCTAAATTTTATAAATAGTATTTAATGTTTTTTTTTGGAAATATTACGTGTGCAGGTGAAGATATTAATAGAAAATCCAGAAGATTCTGCAACAAATGTTTTAATCATTCAGCAAATCGTTGTGGCAATAAATGCACTCAGCAAGGTTTGCCCCTCTGATGCATGCATATGTTGTAATACTGACGTATTAGGGAAGTTCATCAAATAAGTACTTAGTGCTGTGAATGTGTTTGTTTTAGTCTAAATTTTCTAGAGCTAATCTAGTGAATTTCGGCAGGGAATAGTATGCTTGAAAAGCCTAGGTTTTGCTAGTTGTAAGCTTGTAACTGTGTTTTTGTCTTGTACATAGATGTAATATGTGTAATTATATCTAATCTTTGAGCTTAAGTGATTTGGCCCTCTGGACTCCCCTGTATATAGTGTTATTGATCTGATTTCATCTTAATTTTTGCATGCAGGGTTTTAATGAACGTCTTGTAACTTCCACCCGTCCAGACATTGGTTACATGTTCAAAGAGGTTTATTATTTTTATTATTGTTTACTAATTTACTTTATTGCATGTTTTACACTATGAATATAGATTTATGTGTTGGAGTATGTGAAGTTAGAATTCAGAGAGTGCTTAATTAAATAACAGCCACACTTGATATTGACATATTTTTGTTTACTTAATGCTTCTTTAATTAACCTACACTGGAATACTAACTGTCTGTTG
Organism: Chenopodium album; assembly: GCF_948465745.1. Classification (NCBI taxonomy): domain Eukaryota; kingdom Viridiplantae; phylum Streptophyta; class Magnoliopsida; order Caryophyllales; family Amaranthaceae; genus Chenopodium; species Chenopodium album. The sequence continues at coordinate 5,280,053 of NC_137859.1, forward strand.
AGTCCATGTTGAGGATTTTGAAATTTCTCAACACATCTTTGTATCTGGCTCTTGGCTACTTGATCTGTAATTAAATCTCTGTGATATTGACTGGCTGTGATGTCTATAAAAGAAATTTAAATGCCTCTTCATTTAACCATTGTAGTCTGTGTTCCCTGTCTTTTCCTTAAATACCTGGATTATGCTTTATGCTGTTGACACCCGTTTTCTCCAAGACAAATGCTTTTGGTTTTAAAAATACTTCCCCTTTGAGTGTTCGCTTTGTCAAATTATGTAACTAGATTTTTATTTTCCTTGTGGTACAGACATTAGATATACTACTCCAAATCCTTGTTGTCTATCCGAAAGTGGAGTCCTTGCGCAGTAAGGTATGATTATTCTGTCAAGGTGTTATTTATTTGTTGTTTGCCAAATCTTGCCTTTTATTTTTATTTTTATTTTCAATAGGTAACATCATTTATCCATCGCATGGTTGAAACTTTGGGCGAGTCTGTATTTCCTTACTTGCCAAAGGCATTGGAGCAGCTGCTTGCAGAGATTGAGGTAAACATGTAAATTAATACTCTCTCTTGCTTCCTTAAGTTGTACTGAGATGGCTCTCATTCTTCAAACTTGAGGTTTGTATAATGATATGGATAAATGGATTGCTCTAGGATAGTACTGTTTTTTTCTGGATTGAGAATGATCAGGTTATCGTATGCTAATGGACATGCATTTTTGTTCTTTGCATTCTTACCCTTTTATTTTTGAATCCTGATTTTCCTGGTGCTCTTAATTTCAATATAGAGAATGATTTTTATTTGCATTTTCTGCAGTGCACTTAATTATATGATTACAAGTTCCTAGAATGTTACCTTTTCTAACTTAGGCTACTAGAAGAAATTAATCAACACATCAAACATTAATTCAAGCATTCATAGTTGAATAAGGATGCCGAGTGTCGACCACTTTGCTGAGATGGGGATGATGATGAAACAAAAGCTTTTTTTGCCACTCGCATGTTAACGAGTTGGAAGTATTTGGTCTTTTAGAAATTTCATAATTTATGTATAAATTGCTTGTCTGGCTTCCTTCAAGAGTTGGAGATGGCTCTTGTGGTGGGAAGTGGAAGGGCATTCTCTTTGCCTTTCAATGTTACCTTTAAAAAAAAATTAAAAAATATTGTTTTTTGTTGTATTGGTTACTGTGCACTGCTTTGAGTAAGTTAGCAAAAGGAATAAAGGACTGATCCATTGTGTATTTGTATGACATTTTTCTTTTTTGGTGAAGTGATTTCATACTACGTGTAATGGATGTTGTTTTATGCATTTGTATAGCAGCCATTAAGTTTCCTTTGATTATTTGACTAACTTTACTACGTATTTGTGGCAGCCAAAGGAGCTGGTTGGAGTTATTGTGTTACTGAATCAACTTATATGCAAATTCAACACTAAGGTTCTTGACATTTTGGATGGAGTATTTCCAACTATTATTGAGAGGGTATTTTCTGCTCTTCCGTCAGAGGAAATTTCTTGTGGACCAGGTAGCATTACAGAGGTATGTTCACAATGATGTGGTCCTTTTAAATCTCACCCCATAGTCATGGTAAAAAGCGATTGTTAAATTACTATAATGCCTGCGGATGGCAAACTAGGTTTGTAACTTTGTATACGGAAAATGTTACCATATCAAGTTGCTTAGTGCTATGGATTGCATGCGATATCGTGTTATTTATTTTTGCTCTACAACCCAATAAAGAATGCTTTGAAGACTATATTTATATCCTTTATAATTTATTTCTTTTAATGGCAGGAAGCTCGTGAACAGCAGGAACTTCAGAGAACATTATTCACATTTCTCAATGTCATAGCCACACATGAATTGTCTTCAGTTTTCATCTCTTCTAATGCTAGAGTGTATTTTGATCGAATAATGCACTTGCTATTGTATTCCTCTTGTAACCATAAGGATATTACTGTGAGAAAGGTGTGTTCTTCTCTCTACTCTAGTTCAACTGTTTTTTCTTACTGATTGCACTTACTTGCTGTGTGGTAACTTAGTATGATCTAAACCAAGCTTCTGCCAATCAGGCATGTGTACAGATATTTATCCAACTGATCAAAGACTGGTGCACTGGTTCATACGGAGTAGAGAAGGTTAGTTTTTAAATATCCTTTATGTAGTGCTATTTTATTAAAGATCTTTATTAAGCTGCTGTTTTCCAGGTACATGGCTTTCAGACTTATATAGTGCAAACCTTTGCAGTAAATTGCTGCCTTAACAGCGTGTTGGATAAGTCTTTTGAGTTTCGAGATGCAAATTCTGTGAGTTGATATACTATGGTCTATTTAATGCTTTAGTTACACTATTTCTTACCAAATATCTGATTACTTTATATTTCTTTTTTTTTGTTCTATCAACGGTTCATTCTCATATTATGATGATGCTTAGTGCGTTATTTACTTTGTTTGGCTATTTCCCTCCAACTTTATTGTCATTGACTCATTGTAGTAAAGTAAGCATTTTACTAAACAATTTCTACCCATTTTGTTCTGAGCTCGACGATCTCAGCTTTTATATCTGTATGCTTTGTTGTATTTTCCGCTGTCTTTGTGTTTTTTGTGTAATCCTTGTGCATGCAGTATTTAATGCTTGAATTTGTTCACTTTGTTAAATTTTAGGTATCTTGGTATTTTGTTGATTTCCTTGTGCTACAACATTTTTTGCAATTTTGCAGTCTTCCTTATTTTTAATATCTATGTGATATAACACCGGTTTTCTGTTATTCAGTTGGTTTCTTATGAGTTATGACCCTTTTTTAAACAGTGTCCGCTGAAGTACCGGGTATATTGGTATTCGGTTGATTTCCTTGTGCTGCAACATTTTTTGCGATTTTGCAGTCTATATTTTTTCTCAGTATCTATGTATAACACTGGTTTTCAGTTGTTTTCTCATGAGTTATTACCCTTTTTTAGACAGTGTCTGCAAATGTACTGAAGTGGGGAGTTTAGCCAGACATTTTATTATCATAATAGTAATCTCTTGTAGCAGTAGGCAATGCCAAACATGAGGTGATTGGCATTTTTTTTGGGAGAGAGCGGTGCATTGCTGCATTGTTGTTTTTTTACATCAAATTCCTTTAATTGGTGATGGGAGGGTGACAGGCTTACTTTTCGTATGTGTGCTATATAATCAATTGCGTCACTTTGTTTATCTAAATGATGTGGAGAGAAGGAGAGAGGAGGGAAAATGGGTTCCATTTTCTATTGATTAAATATATAATTTGGAAAGGGATACATAAGGATTTGAAATTGTTAAGCAAAGATATTTTAGTAAATGCTAGTGCCACAGTTACAACAGCTGGAAAGGCTGATGAGATGCTGAGCATTGTTAACCAGTCACCTAAACGCTTCTTGACCTAATCACCATTTTCTAAGTAATGTAGTCTGTCTCTAGTTATCCTCACCAGTCCATTACTACACCCATACTTACCATGACATGTATTTGTTCACTCAACTTACAGAATTGGCAATAGTTCTAAAGCTGGATGAACCCTAGTAGCAAATATCCAAGACACGCAAGTAAGAAGGTCATCCAGCCATTTGTGCTATCTCTTCCATGTCCTCAGTTCCTCACTAGTTTCTTGTAGGAATTTTGCTATTGAAAGGACATATGCCTAAACAAAACATGGGCCTTAAGTTCCCTTCCAAATCATTCCAATATTGGAATAATTGGAAAGAATTTGCTCATCATGGAAGAAAAGTGTATTACTTATAATGATTTTCCTTGCCAAAACCTATATTTGTCCAATGGTAAATGGCCCCTTCCTCTCTTCCCATTTCCCTTGAGTACTTCTCCTTCCCTCTCGTTACCTGCCTCCCTTTCCTTCCTAAATTCCTATCCAAACAAACTATGATATTACGGTCTCAGACAATCCACGATATTGCTAGTAAGTTGGCAGCTTTATCCTTCTAAAAGTTTCTGGAGAGTATGATTTGCTGAAAATTCAATGTTAATCAATCATCTTGATAATAGAGATTTGGGTTGGCTGTTTCAGGGCGGTCTAGTTATACCACTCCTGTGGTCATCTCTGTTTCGAGGGGATCCTGTTAAATTTTCAATTCAGATATGGTCATACGAATAGAATTATAAGTATCAACTCTAGAGAATCTTGCCAGTGTTCATCTCTGTTTCTAGGGATTCCTTGACTTAACCTGATATGATCTCACATGAATAGGATTGGGACAATTATAAGCATGTACTCCAGAGATTTTTAAGTGGTATATTACTTATGTTTACCATTTCAGTTATTAAAATTGTCGCATAGGCAGATAGGCTTCTATTCTCCCTTGTTAAAGGTCTCACTCACTAGTGCACTTGGAATTAACCATAACTGTCTGGAGGCTCGCTGAAGTTTCCATCAGGTAATGGATGCCAATTACTTTAATTCCTTGAAGTCTCAGGAATGATACCCATGGGATCAATCCCCTGTTTACACCATTGCTCAATTGTCCTTTGTGTCTCTCTTTAGTCTTTACACCCTTAAAAAAGTTCCCATCTAGCAAAGAGAGAATGGAAAGTCTTGATACCAGCTTTTATTGAAGATGGAGAGAGCTTTACTTTGCTATGAGATCCAACATTTGTGGTGAAGGACAATAATATGTCATTAACTTTATGCCATTTCTTTAGTGTTGCATAACAACTTGCTCAAATTTAGAGGAGCATTGAAAAAGCTGGCCCATTGTTCTGTGAAGCCTGAGGGCTTTTTAATACTACAAATTTATTCTCGAATCTTCCAGTTGTACATTTACGTGTGTGTGCTTTATTTCAAGAGGATTTTAAGTGTCAATGCTGTCTCCATTCGTGATTTATTGATGTAATTAATAAGTATTTCCATAGGTTTGTAAAGATAGATATGTTTTGTAAATGACCAAAAGAAAGCTTTCAATTGTTCCTCAACTGATTGTATTTTTATCTAGATCTTTATTCCTGTTTTGTAACAGTACTTTCTTTTTTTTATTTGCCAGCATGCATTGTTGGGCGAAATTATAACAGCCCAGAAGGTCATATATGAGAAGTTTGGTGATAACTTTCTTTCTGAGTTTTCCAAGGGTTTACAAGATAAACACTGCTCCCAAGAATTGGCTGAGCAGTATTTTCAGAAATTGCAGGTTTGGATAAAACTCTGCTACTATTATCTTTTCAAACCTTACAGCTTTTGTATATTGCGTAGACTTATGAACTTTGTTGATAGTTGAATTGGAAGTTCTACTTAGTCAAGTAGGCATTGTTTCTAATGGTGTCCTAGACAACATTATTTTGCATTTTGGTTTTCATTGAGTTGGCAATTACTTTAATGTGTTATGCCTGTGTTGGTGACTTTAATTCACAGAGCAACGAATCCAAAGCTCTTAAATCGTTCTACCAGTCCCTCATAGAGAATTTAAGACAGCATCAGAATGGAAGTCTTGTTTTCAGATAGCATTTTCGAAGGATGATATGACTATTGATGTTTCTTATCTCATTTTATCACCAATTATAGCTCCTCCTTTTGTCCGTACAGGTAAGCTGCTTTCCGAATCTGGTTATGTTTGGTCATTTTTGTCTGATTTTCATTTTGATAAATACTCCGTATCCTTTTACACCTCTTGATCTTTTTTTCATGTTGCAGGTTTTTGTGCACATTGTATATATTTATGGTATTTGTTCACTGGATCATGAGGTAAGTTGACATTAATTTTTGTCAAGCAAATAGCCAATTATCACTCTTGTAATGTATAAGTACCAGGTCTTTAAAAATTAGAATATATGACTTAGTTTAGATATTTCTCTTCACCAGGTGTAAATTCCGGGAAGCAGTTTTGTTGTTTTAATATGGAAAGCGTGAAGCTCATTGTAAGTGAAAGTGGCATTTTATGGCTTATTCTTTCTACTTGCGCTTCTGAAGTTTCGTCCCAAGCTGAATCAACCTATCATATAGCCATCAGTGTGAGTTAGCAAGAACTCAATAATTTGGTTAGCTAGGTTGGGTGTTTTGTTTATATGTCTTCAATATGTTGTGCCAAGCTATCATATGGGCGTTGAAAGAAAAAGGAATATAAAAGTAATAATTAAAAAAATAAAAAAAAAGGGCAAGCAATATATTTCAGCTTTAGTTCTTCTGGGTTAGTAGGATCTGTGTATTCATCTGATGAGAATTTAATGTGCAAAATAGCGTTGTAGAAGGCATTCTTTGTATTTGTGGGATATGTGATCCCATAAAAAAAATTTTGTTCATTACATTAGACTATTAATAGTAATGTAGTATAGTTGAATTAATCTTATGTTTAACCTTTCTTTATTTTTCATCTCTATCTTTATTTCCATTCTTATTGCATGCATCTTAGTACCATGCTTATAAAGAGAATAAAGAGAATTCCCTATGCATAAATGTTGGAAGACATTTAACGTACCGAACCAAGTGACATTTTAACCCTTGCACGATGGATAGACGTATGAAAAAAAGTGAGAATTTTGGTATATGACTTCCTATTTCACACTGTTAGCCAATTACCCTTGCACATTATGCCCCTTGCCTTAGTTGCCTACAAGCTTCGGTCCAAGTATGGGTAACCCTCTCTTTGTGTCTAGGTTCTGTAATGGATTGAACAAGGCGCTAGCATGCTGTATTGCCTGTATAGCAGGTGGCCATCATGCCAAAGACGAAACATCATTGACATTCTCTTCTTCACTCTGTTTTACATCGCATTTTTCTAACAGTTCTGTATTTTTCTACCCATTGTCTTTAGAAAATGTGCTGTTGTTTGTTGTGTAGAGATTCAACGAAGACATTCATATAGCATAGAATGTTAAGGGTATATGCCATTTATCAATGCGTGTTGACCTTCTTGCTGCTAGCCGTAATTGATTGAATTTGTCTTAGGTTTAGATTGTACATCATTTTTCTCTTTCTGGGAGATCGTTATATTCTCTTATAAAGTGGTGAGGACAAAAAAATGTCGTCTTTCTTCGACTAGTGTTTCCACTGCTCCCTTGCTGAGTGATGGTACGATAATGTCTAAATTTATAATTGTGATATGTTTATAGGCGAGTAATAATCATTATGATAGAATTTTCTGCAATCACTTTTGAAAAATAGAATTCGAGAGCTTAAGAGTGGTGTCCATAACTCAATTTGCTTGTGCTAATTTCTTTTCTAAGATTGGAGAAAAGAGTTGAATTTATAACTTAAGTGTTATGGATGAGGCATGGCCTCCTCTCTCCAACAGTCCAACCCTTGATTGTTTTAGGTTCAAATTTCATTAGACGCCTTGCTGCTATTTGGACCTTGTTTTGCCTTCGTTACATGTTTGCTTCTCAAAAATGTTTTTTGGTTTAGTCGAGAAAACCTTTGTGGGCTCTATACACGATAGAAATATAAACAAGTGTTTAATTTTAATACGAAGATAGATTTATCACCGTCCTAGTATCCTCCACTCGGCCATTGGCCATTGGCCATTGCGTTACCTTGATACGCATGTGGAACATACCCACATTCTTTGTTAAAACATTGCTTTCAAAATCGCCCCTACAGGATCTATGGTCTAAGGATGCAATTTTTCTTCATTAGAATTCTATGGATCAAAATAGAAGATATGCATTATGCATATACTATTCTATTCTCAAAGAATAATGGAAAAGTATGTGTTACACTTTTACGCATTTCAACAGAATGTCTTTTCAACAATGTCATCAAAGCTTTCAATTTTGTGGTTGTAGTTGTGGTGGGCTAATATCTTTTCTAAGTATATCCATCTATCATACTTGTGTTTGTCATCATCCTCGTGTTCAAGTGCATTTGATTAAGGGTTTGGTTAAAATTAGACATAGTCTTTTGAAAACTACTTGTGTTTAGCAGGTGGTCCACGATGACTGAGATTTAAGGAAATTAGGTGAATTTCGCTTCCCTACCAAATCTAACATTGCTTAACATTTTCTAACATGCATTATGTACACCGTGATGCTAAATTATTTCTTCCGTTCTTTTTTTAAATCACAAGATACTCGGTATATCTTTTTGGAAAGTTGTAAAGTCAATTGCAACAATATTATAGTTGGCTAATGATTCTCTCTATCTCTATACTTGATCGTACTGCCCTTTTTTTGTCTTTATTACACTCCTCGATCTCCCTAAATACAGAGTACTTACTACTAGATACTAGGAACCAGGATGTCACTAATCAAGTAATTAAGTTACTAGACGGTTTCAAATGAAGGAGTTGTTAGACACACTACATAGTCAACAACTCAACATCCTTTCTCATAAGGCATTTTTTGTTGCTGAAATTAATGCTAAGTAGTTTTGTTGAAGCCACCTATCAAGCTATCACCCCCACTCTATTAGCTGAAGTAGGATCATTTGACTAAGCAAACATTAACATTTATGTGTAAAAAATGACCCCATTATTATTAATTTAAATAAGAAAGTTGTTAATTTAAGTAGCTTAGAGTAGTGTGCCCAGATCCTAAATCTTCGAGTGTTTAGTATATAAACGACTTGTATTGTGGTAGAGGTGTGAAAATATTAATTTTGAGTAGGAAAAGATAAAAAATCTAGTGTCTTAGGAGTCTTGGCGGTGGTATTTTGTACATTTAAATAGTGAAAGAGCACCATTGTCTATTGTTATGCACAAAGTACAAGTGGAAGGCTGGAAGCCAACAAGACGACTAGTTTCATTGGTCAAAGGTTTAGAAGGGAGATGATACCTAAAATTCGTGATCAAATTTTGTTTACATTATATGTCTTAAGTAACCCCGCATAGGAACCAAAAAAAAGGATAGGTTGATGAAAGTGATAAAGTGTTGGTATATACTTTGCCTATCCAAATACTTCCTTTGTTTCCGTTTTATAACCTCATATTTCTCTTTGAGGTGACCCTTTGAGATAGACCAATATTATACTACTATACAAGGGCCTCCACTTGCAAACCAATTCGTGTGCAGTGTGTTTACCTAACCCTAAATAAAGTGAACTTTGCTCTATAGAGCAATAAAAAAGAAACTGAGCGAGTATTAGATTTGAATGACAATTGTTGAATTTGTGTGAAGACTGGTGTATGATAAAGCCTTAGAAATGAAAGGGTGTAGTTTTTTCAATAAATGCAACAGTCCAAGAGAGCACAACGCACACAATAATCAAGCTAGCATCAAATCAACTTTGGCATGGTAGCACAATTATATGTTTTGAACACATGCAATGACCTAATTGTTAGATTTTGCACTTAGTTGCATCGATGAAATAGGACTTCTTGGGGATCTTTGTATCTTTTATCCCTTAGCAAGGACGTTTGGTGTAGGACCATTACCCTCCCACTTTCCCATTACATGTTTGCCTTTTTTTTTTGGTGTTGGATGTGCAAGGAAAAGCCACGACTCCTACAACATTGACTACTACTAGCTAGCTAGTTTACTACTCATGTGACTCATGCATGTACATTAGTACATGTATGTCTTGAATCTTGATAGATAAAGGGTGTAGAGTATCACTAACAATAACCTACAACTCAACCACAATATTCATTTTATTATTTAGTGTATTTGATATCGGATTGCTACAAATTATTGGTATCTCTCAATAAGTTAACCAACTAAATTAAAATACATACACCCAAAAAGTTTAGCGCACCTATTGTTAACTCTAGTACTTTAGTAGGGGAAAAAAGCAATTTTTAGGCGTGGGCTCTCAAAGCTACTTTCTTATGAACACTTAACAACATTATTGGCAATTTCTAGTCTTAACAGCATTTCATGGGATTGGCTATATAATGAAACACCCAAACTTAACACCTTTATAACATAATATTTTTACTTTATTATAATGAAAAGCTTATAATGGGCAAGCTTACATAAAGTTCCATTAGAAGGTAACATAAAAGGATGTGTTTGCTTTGGTAGGAAAACTAATCATTTACTTAACTTTAGGTGTATACGGAGTATCTACTTCCATTTATGTGTTTTTTAAAGTTAGAAGTGATGACATTATATTAAAATTGCTCATAATATAATTATTTCTAGTCTTTTACTTAGATAATGATTATGGTATTTATCCAATTAATTAATGCTTGTAGATAGTAATTCTTGCTGTAAACCACCCTAATTGACAAAATGAAGATGTAAATTGACTAACTAATACACTAAAACCTTCTCTTGGTAGGTAAGGAGGCACAAATTTGTCGCTTCTTACTTCTTAGTTAAGTTTAATTAATTTTTGGTGCACAACTTTGAATGTTCTATAGCTTTGAAAACTTTAGATTATTGAAAATTATAGTTAGAATATATATATATATATATATATATATATATATATATATATATATATATATATATATATTATTGTACAATTACAAAGCCATGCATAATTAGGTTGACTAAGCTAGTGACCTTAATGGATATTTCATTGTACTCGACTGGTTTACTATATGTAACACAACTTTTTTAATTTTACGCTAAAGAAAAAGGTTTCAAGAAAAATCCTTTCAAATACATACAATCAATAAGTTTAAATAAGTGCAGTTAGGTGTAGACTAATAAGGTCTAGCTAAGGCTGCCAACTACTTAAGTTTTATATCATTCTGCTTATGCACACTTTCATCTTATGCATGAAGAACAACTTTGAGATTGAGGTAGTGGAGTGGTGACATTGCTCAGTCCGCTTCACATATCCTTGTGGTCTAAGGGTCATATCTCTTAGGCCTCATTTGCGGTATTTTTCTTATAATTTTGCCCTCTCAAGTGATGATGCAGATTTGGGACTATTTGTGTTAGAGACATCATTAATGAAGAGTTGTATCAAAGACCGATAGATAATTTTGGAAAGGGATTCTCAAAATGCAATCACTTAGGCAGGAAAAGATGCCTTGCCCTTAATGCATAAGATTATTAGAAAACCAACTCCACAATTATAATTGTACAAACATATTAAGAAATATTTCAAATATATATATAATAGGTTATTGAGAGTTTGTAGACTCACTAGTAAATATGGTGCACAAGAGGATAGTATGTACTCGTAATCAATTGGGGGAAAGTGATCGGTTATAGATGTTTCTTTGTCATCTTATATGAGTAATTGTTATAGATACGGTAAGATGTTTGCTTTCAAAATAGGCTATAAGCGTTATAAAATTTCTTAATCATTAGAAAAAAGTCAATAAATTGCATTGTTGGATTAGCTACACAAGTAGCTATTAAAATAACTTATTAATTGCTCCAAGATCTGTCCTTATCTAATGAATACTCTAATGATTTGAGTAAACTTACAACTGATGAAACTTAAAAATATCATTAACAAACAAAAAATTATTTTGTACACTTGCTGTAATTCAAACACAATTAGAACACAAATTTAAAACTCCTATCGAACTTGACAAAGAGCTGAATCAGATTTGACTGCCCTAGATCTCTGTGACCTTCTTTGCTGTCCATTATTTTGTTTTTCTTCACTATTTTCTTCTCTTTCAACCTCCTTTTCTTGCACTATTTCAACTTTTACCACTTCATTTATTCCATCATTAACATTATTATTAATGTTATCCTCTTTTTTAGCATCACACAATAATGATTGCTCTTTATTATTGGTTATTTCCTGACCTTCTTTAGGCACAACATACACAAATGGTCCTCCAAATGGCATGTCATTGAGTTCCAAAAGTGGCTCCAACACCTTGATCACTACACTCATTTTAGGCCTTGTTTTAGGATGCTTGTTTAGGCATTGGTATGCCAACATTGCCGCGATTTTTGATCCCTCGATCGAGTATTGCCCGTCTAGTCTTGGGTCCATTATGCCTTCGATTTTTCGAGGATCTTTTAGTAGTGGCCTTCCCCATTCTACCAAACTCTGCTCTTTTTTCGGGCGCTTCTTGTCCATGCATCTTCTTCCTGTTAGTAACTCTAATAGGACTACCCCGTAACTGTAAACATCGCTCATAGTTGTCAAATGACCTGTTTTTTTTTTTTTTTTTTATTCAAGCAATCAATAGATGTGTTATTTTATGCAATTTGCTTCAAAACATATATGCCTAAAATGTGGCTAATGCCTAACTTTTAGTTTTATTTAGTAATACGTAATACTAAAAGTTACTAGTAAAAACGACATATAATCCATGAAGTAGTAAAAATTATTTTATTCAGTAAAAATCAGGTAAAGTGAACAAGTGCGCAATGTAACAGTGTAACACTAAGGGAACCGAGAATCATTGTCTTGAAGAATACTTTAAATCAATTACCTGTCATAATGTACTCTGGGGCAGCATACCCTTTAGTGCCCACTATGTTTTTGGTAGAAACATGAGTCTTATCTTCATCTGGTCCATCTCTAGCAAACCCAAAATCTGAAAGTTTAGCTGTATAATCCTACACAAACAAGATCAAATCTTAAGTGACTAGAATTGAGAAACGTACAAACTTTAGGCATTACGTGACAATTAATGTAATTTGAACTAACAACGTGACAATTAAAATTAGACAACGGCCTTATGATTTGGTATAAACTTACAGCATCTAAGAGTATGTTTGCAGCCTTGAAATCTCTAAAAATGACTGGTGTATTGAGTTCATGAAGAAAAGCTAAGCCTTTTGCAGTGTCTAATGCAATTTTGATTCTTGTCAACCATGGCAACGGAATTGAACGTCCTATATTCACATTATCAAAATAACAAGCCGAAATAAATTAATTAGCTTAATTCGGTAGGTCCAAAATTAGAATATATATAAACAATAAAGATAGAATATAAAAAACAAACAATCTAACATAAAATTTTATTCCTCAATTTTTAAATTCAAAATGAAAAAAAGAGGGATATACTTACTGCTAAAAAGTTGCTTGTCCAAATTACCCCTAGCCATGTATTCATACACAAGGAGTCTTTGGTCATTTTCACAAGAATACCCAATTAGCTTCACCAAATTAGGGTCCCTTAATTGTCCAAGATATATCACTTCAGCCTAGAAAAATAAAATGAAATGTGCATAAATATCATTTTCACAAGCTAAGTAGTAATTTTTTTTTATTAATTTTCTGTTGATTGATTAATAAAATCGATCATGTGTTTAAGCTGATGGTTGAAACCCATGATTATAATATAAAGTTTCACGATGATGTTAATTATTGTAATAAACTTGTATGAAGAATAACTTACCAACCACTCTTTATGACCTTGTGTACCTTCCAAATCCAAGACCTTAACAGCAACAGCTTGAGCCTCTAAACCAGGCCTAAGACTATCATGTATGAAACCTTTATACACCGCGCCGAATCCACCTTCACCAAGGAAGTTACTCAAAGAGAAGTTATTAGTGATCAACCTAAGCTCATCATGGCTAAAAACATGAAGGTTTGATCCAGGGATCGAGTTCGAAAGCTCGTTGATCGAGATTTCCGAGCTAATGCTAAATTTATTGGTTATACCTAAATGGGAGACTCTATGAGGAGAAGGTGAAGGTGTTTGTTTAGGATGAACAAGTTCATCATTTGTGTCAAGAGTATTGGTAAAACAACATATGACCATTTTTAGTGCCATATTTTTGTTATTTTTGGTTTTGTGATTTGGGTGTTTTTTTGGTGTATTGATTGATTGAATCTCCTCCAATTTATGGGAGGAGCTTGAAGATTAAGCAAAATAGTATAATTGATGTGAATGGAAAAGATAAGTGGAAAAATGGGTTTGTGGTTTTGGAAGAGTACCCATTTTTTAAAGGGTTACTTAAAGTAGGGAAGACCGACCAAAAAAAATGAAAGGCAAGTGTTGTTCATGCTAAGTTTATCAAACTTGTGATTCTAATTTTTTTTTTTTTTTTTTTAATAAACTAGTTTGTTGTTCTATGTCAATATGTCATGCATTAGTTATTTTTTTATTATCATTATAAAGTGAAATCATATTCCAATTTTCATACTAATATAAAGAAAGAGATATGATTATTTAGGAAAGATTATTATTTTTATAAAAATTGTTTTATGTAGATGTGGATGATATGACGTATACATGGTTTTCTTTAATTAAAATACCATATAATTAATTAATTTAAGAGTGGTTTAGCTGTTTATAATTTCACTCCTTAATTTTTCGACTGTATTAAATTTTGTTAGGTTGAACAAAAAAAGCACAATTTCTTAATATTTCTTTATAAGCAAAATTGCTCATAAAGTCAACACTATTCCATATAACATTATATTTTACGTATACTCTAATCATATATTAATTATCATTTAATAAACAAAATTGTAGTGTAATCAACTTTACATGCACACATAAAAAATTTAATAATATTAGATTATATAGTCAATTTTCTAATCATATAAAATTAGATATAATTGTTAGGTTTGATTGAGCTTATAGTAACTAAAGTAGCTACTACTTCGCATAAAAAATAAAAATAAAGTACTATCATCTTATGTTTCTAGAACATAAAGAGACGGAGAATAATACGAAGTAATATTCTAAAAAATGGTGAGCCCCAATAGTCTGCGCCCATTAGAGCTTTTGGCTGGGCTTGGGCCCACATCAACGTTAGTGGGTTTTAACAGTGACACTTTTTTAGAGTGGGCCACATGTCACTTTGCTGAAACTCAGTGCTATTTTTTGTTTTCTTTTTGTTTTATTACATGATTGTAAAAACAAACAAATTTTGCCCAAAATTTCATCTTTAAAAGTTGAAAAGTTTGCTCATTTTGAAATTTCTCACAAATTTCATGTCACATGAAAATAATAAAAAGGATAAATTTTGCTTATATACTCCTTCCTACTTGGTACTCCGTATTATATTTTCAAAGCCGCGTTACATAGTCATCAATCATCAGCAGTTAACTTTGCTAAATCCAATGTCCAAATCTCCTATTTTGTTGCTAGTGAATAGTGTGATATGGAGAATTGATTTCAAGTTGTTCATTGAGTAGAGTTGATTCATGATCCGCATTTCACATGTGTGTATTTGATTGCGTAAAGATTCTTTTATAGTGTAGCTTATAATCTCCTGATTGGCTGATCACATTTTAAGTTAAGATAAATTTATAAAATAAGTAAAAAAAAAAATAAAATTGATAAGTACAAATTGGTAGCTTATAATCTTCTGTTCACTATTTAAGTTAAGATAAATTTATAAAATAAGTAAAAAAATTAATAGGTACAAATTCGAAGTAAATTCAGGTAAGTTAAGTTTCAAAACTAATAGATTTATGTTGTATGAGTTTTGGATATTAATTTCATATTTAAGAAGTTTTAGGCTTATAAATTTCGATAACATAAGTTTGAGATTAACAAGTGTAGATGTGACAAGCTAATGGCGTAAATGGATCATTTTAAGAACCATGTGATAAATACGAGTATAAGATAAGTCATACTTAGATTAAATGATTGACCATGTTAGTTTTGAAACTCGACAACAAAAATCTTAATGTGATGCTTAAAATTTCGCAATGACAATGAACCATTTTACATGTCTTTACTATGCAAATAATCGGGTTGAAATAGAAAGGTGTAATGTTTGGTGATTGATTTGATGGAGAACACATTGAAGTTTCAGAAGATGAAGGTTTGAAGATTATTAGCAAAAACTATCGATACCTTCAACTTCACAATTCACATCAATAGATTGTCTCAAAAAAAGAAAAAAAATTCACATCGATAGAAGTGGGCCAAGAAATTGGACTTAATCAGTGTGTAATAATTAAAATTCAAACAACTGGGCAATCAGAAACAAAATGCTAAGGCCCTAGACTATTGAAAGCTATTCAGCCCACTAATATCACATTACAAATATACAAGTCCTGAACTACTTGTATTAATTACAGAGGTAGACGTTTTTTGGATGTATATACTAGTATTAGGTTATGATGTAAATATACCGATAGAGTATAAAATAAGCCGATGGTTGAGACCAAAGATTATGTTTTATACTCTATCACATACTTCTATAATTTCAAATATTAGGTATCATTTCAAAAGCTTTATGAAATACAGAGAATACTAATTGTTATTATCCCGGTCAATTTAGATCTTATGAACGGTAAAATTAAAATCTACTCATACCTATAATTATTTTCATAAATGTTTATTTTTGTCAATACATCCTAAATTGATTTACATAATTGTTAATTTCAGATAGAAAATCAGATAAAAATTTCTTAAAGAACGTATATTTATTAAAATCCCACTTCGTAACTAATTGATGAATCATTATTTAGTTGCAAAAGACGAATCTCATTAGGGAATTACGGATTTGTCCAGCAAATAATGATGATAAGGATGGAGGTGAGGACGTTAGGTTCCTCAAGGAATCGAAGAAGGTATAACATCGTTATCTTCCATTGAACTAAAATTTTCAACATTATATTGCATGTTATCTTCCATTGAACTAAAATTTTCAACATTACATTGCATGGAAATTTCTTGTCATTTTTTTTTTCTTTCATTTTTTTTGACATTGTTATAGAACAAATTGCCTCATTTATATTTTCTTAGTAGTTAAGTTATAACGCTACTAACCAATGCACCATATATACTTATAAATTTATAATAGCTTCCCGAAGTTTTGATCTAGAATTATAAGTCCATTTTGTTGAAATTGCGGAAACAACATTAGATCATACTCTTGAATTCTTCATAGTAATTTACAGTTGCATTTATGCTTCCACGTACTATATAAAAACATTTAAGAGCTAAACTCTTATTAGTCACATGATTACTTTTCTGATAGAGACTATTATGAACAAATTAAGAAATGATGCATCGAATAATATGATTCCAATCACTTTTAACTACCCTCCCAATTCGAAAATAATCTTAGTGTATTATCATCAATTCATCATCCTCTCAAAAGTCACACTATTTTTTTTTTTTTTTTTTTTTTTTGAAATTGCTAACCACCTATTGTAGGTGGGTCTCAAAAGTCACATTATGATACATGCATGACAAAATTTAACTTGAATCTTCAAACGTCATTCTTCTTACTCATTTAAGACACCATGTTTTTTGGTGTTAGTCAATCAATTTACATGTAAATAGTTATTATAGAGGCCCCATAGTAACTATTTTTATTTCGTGACATTTTAAAATAGACCGAGAAGATTGACTTTTGCGAGGAGGAAAAAGTCAATGGAGAGTGGAGACGCCGTGAAAGTCTACTCGGCCCCTTAAGAGAGGGAAGATAGACGATATTGGACAGTTATAGCGGCTGTCGGATTTGCATGGCTTAGTAAGTTCACAAAATCTACGCTAAGTTGGTGAAAATTGGAATTTTGTAAGCCCACGTTACTATTTATTTTGTATTATCATTATAATTAATGGAACATTCTTTTTGAGAGAACAAATAATTTTATATTTCCTCATTAAGTGATGTATTTTTTCTTTGACTTTAATTAATTAGATTTGCAGCATTTGAAAGTTAATCAGCATATATAGAGATAAATGATGATATAATTATCTTTTAGGGTGTGTCATATGTACACGTAAAACGCGTATGCTAATTTAAATAGTCTTATTGAGGAAAAATAATGCACTTTTTATACATTTGGTTGCTAAAATTGGGCTTTAGTCCGCTTTACGCATTGTCTTGAAATTATGATCAACAAGGAATCCTATAAAGATCACTAACTTTATTTAAGGCAAAGAGATTAAATAATACTCCCTCCGTTTCAATTTGTTAGTCTCATATACTATTTTGGGCGTTTCAAAAAGTCCTATATTGAATGTATTCCACTTTTAACTTAATTTTTATTTCCTATTTTATTCATATTAAATTCTGATAGGTTAAATTCATTAATTGTGAATTGATGACATAACTCTAAGTAAAGAAATTACTCCCTTAAATTATGCAATTATGTTTGACAGTTTCCTAAAAAAATAAAAAAAAATAAATTAAAGAAGACAAAACTATTTATGAATTTTGACTTTAATGTTAGATTCCAAATATTTTTCTTTTCTTATTTTATGTGATTGATTCCATATGGGACTATCACATTGAAACGGAGGGAGTACTACGTATGTAGTGATTTGAGTAATTAATATACTTCATATGGAGTAATTAATTTCAATTTTTATATAAGATGAAGGAATTGGATATTTTGGCTACTATTCAAAAAATAGAGCTATGCATATCTATGATGAAGAGAGGGGTTACAAGGAATTTGCAAAAATTAATCAAAAATGAAGAGCTAAATTTTATAGTGGTCGTTAAATGCGAAGCAATTCTCAAGAAAATTCCTTGATTTTGACATAATAATGTATAAGAATTTTGATTTTTTTTTTTTTTTTAAAGTTTGACATATCTATAGTTTTGATTTATTAAAACTAACTAATTAATTCTCAAGAACATTATTAATTTTGCTAGACCTATGTATAACTCAATCAAGCTTACAATTACTTACTTATTATAACTACTTTTTAATAATGATAATTTCTACTTAATTATTACGCTGTATAAGTGATTTGTTAGAGTATATTGCTTAGCTTTCAGAGTTTTAGGGTAGTGTTTATGGTTCATGGCGATAAATTAACCAAATAATAAGAGTTTAATAACCTAAAAAGATGTCGTATGTAGAAATCCAGATAGATTGCTCATAGTATGTTGATCGACTAGCAGTTTTGCACTCCAATAAGTCGCCTCTGCTAGGCACTTTTTAGTACCCATACATGCATTGATAAATGCGGGCCTGGGCCACACCCGCAAACCAAAAGAGAGAGAGTCCACTTCACAAGTCCAAGGAGGTTCCATCCCAAAACCATATGGCAATAGGAGGAGTAGCCCCTTAGCCTTATAAAGTGATTAACTCTCTCATCTTAAACCAATGTGGGACTCTTACATGTGTTACTTGGTGGGATATACTTCAACACTCCCCTTCACATGTAAGGTCCCTTTTTAACTCAAAGATCACTTGATCCAACTCAATTTGGCCCAGAATACTTTGTAACACCCCAATAATTCTTCCTTTTTCAAACCACTTACTTTTTATAAAATAGTGGAGAACCATTGACATGTTACCGCCACGTGTTAAAACACTAAG
The DNA here is from genome assembly GCF_948465745.1 of Chenopodium album. Taxonomy (NCBI): domain Eukaryota; kingdom Viridiplantae; phylum Streptophyta; class Magnoliopsida; order Caryophyllales; family Amaranthaceae; genus Chenopodium; species Chenopodium album. Next base: position 5,299,068 of record NC_137859.1, read on the forward strand.
GCTTTATCAAAGTATCGCAGCGGAAAATCAAACACAAGTCTTTAAAATAACATAGTTTAGGAAATTAATAAGTCAAAGCTTACAAATTGGAACCATGTAAGACCCTTATTTAAAACCAAACCAATAATCAAAGTCCAAAACATAAACGAAATAGCAAAGCATAAATAAGTTCAACACAAAGAACGAATACTCTCAATCACACCAATCCCTTGACAATGCGTATGTCAAATCCCCGAACTTCACATCATCAAGCTAACCTGTGCAATACTGCTCCCCAATAATACGAGTGTAATAATTGGATCATCACAGGGTCATTGAAAGGCGAAGGCCATGACCAAAAGAAGGACACACACACAAAAGCACGCAATCAGCAAAGCTGAGTACATACAAGCTTCAACGCACAAAACCTAGCATGCTCAACTAATTAAAGTAAATAAACATATAACACAAATTTATTTAATCAAGACTCCACACTTAAACAATTCAACTGACTCAACTTACTTACTAACTAATTCCAAATGATTGACTCTTTATATTTAATTTAATTAATTTAATTTGGAGTAAGCAATAGACCAGGTTGTCCAATCCACCAAATCATTTTGGTCCCAAATGACCATTTGAAATAAAAGTTTAGCGCGATGCAAGAATGGGCGCGACTCCATTCTCACAAAGTTAGTCTAGGATCCCATCTAACTTTCATTATAAAATAAAATGTAAATACCAAAAGAGAAGAGGACATGTTGATCAAACAAGCCTCGAAAAGCCACGGGCTACCACCGTGTACCCCAACCCATAATTGTCAATACTCTAGAAGTGCACGCTTTCCAGAGTTTTATTGCTCATTCGTGTTTCACTTTACGTGATTACAATTTTAATTAATAGCCGACTCAATCAAGAAGACCATACATAACAATCATACATCAATTCATTTTTTAATCTTATTTAGGACAATGGTGATCACATCACAAATTGACCTTTAATTCCAATTAAACTTCCAAATTATTCAAAATTGTTGAACATAGTCAACCCACCTAGCCATTTCGGCTTAATCCACCTTTACTCAACATACTAGAAAGTTATGATTGAGTAATAAATAAATAATAATAACCTTGTGGAATAATTAATAAATTCATTCCACTTAAACCATTCAATTCCAATCCTTTAATAATCCAAATGTGGTTAACAAACCAATCCAATAAAATATGTTTGTATCACATTCCATACAAACAATTAATCCAATATAATTCCACATACTTGCATCCATAATTCCATACAAGCATAATTAATTCACCAAAACATGCCTCATAAACATAAATACATGAATTAATTAAATATGTAACCAAACAATTTCCATCCAAGTGTTCTCTAATCATGAAACTAAGTTCTTTCCTTTTGGTACCTAAACATGATACTACTTACAACGAAGTAGACATGTACGTACCTCGTATAAACAATCCTTTGCGCCACTTTTAATTACTTAAAAGTCTCCAAAGTAATAATCACTTCCTAGAAAACAACCAACAATAATAAATTGACACTTACAAAAATTTCCAGCAATATAATCTAGATTAAAAGTCCTTAAAACTTCATTAAAAACATGTTTTTATGGTTAATTAGTCATTATAAATACAATAGGAACAAAAGCCCCAAATTAATTGCTCATTAGAACCCTAAAATCCCAATTTGATTAAATTAAAACCCTAGGTTTATAAATCATAAAATCTGAAAATTATAACATAAACAAAATTTGAAATTTATAAGTTTAAGCTATTAAAAATATGATTTTGATACTAAAAATATAATCTTTATACTATAAAATCAAAACCCAAACAAAATTAATTATTTTAAGCAAAATAAGAAGAACAAAGGGGAGAGAGGAAGGAGGCAGCCACGAGTGGTGGCTGGGCTGGTGGTCGCCGACGGCCGGCGGTGGTCGGCGCCGGTTTCCGGCGTGCAGTGGTGGCGGCAGCAAGTGGGCAGCAGTGAGAAGCATTCTCACGTGGAAGAGGAGGAGGAAAAGGGAAAGAAGGAAAAAGAAAAGAAAAAAAAGAAAAGGAAAAAGAAAAGAAAAAAAAGAAAAGGAAAAAGAAGAGGAAAAAAAAAATAAAGGAAAAAGAAAAATAAAGGAAAAATAAAATAAAGAAAATAAAGAGGAGGAAAAATAAGACTAACCTTTTGTGTGGGGAAAATTTGGGGATGTATGGGGTATTTATAGGAGAGAGAGTGGTGTAGGGTTAGTTTTAAGATTGAGCCTCATAAAATTAATGGGCCAATTAGATAAATGAAATGGGCTAGCTTTGTTTAATATGTATGGCATAAATTGTAGAGTGGACAATTAAAAATCCTTTTAGAACAAAATCAATTATCAACCCAAAAATAATTTGGAACTTTAAAACTTAAATCCCGGAAAACACACATAAATATTATAAATAAAATAAAATTCATTTATAATATATTTATAAATACGGGGGATTACAATCTACCCCTCTTAAAAGAAGTTTCGTCCCGAAACTTAGCACGAAATCCCTTAAGTTGCAAAACATTTGCATAAAACCTTTTCAAAATTATCAAAATTATGTTGCTGGAATTCCAATTGTGTCACAATATCGACACTAATATCTTATTACCATCCCAATTTACGCACTTCACAAGATGCGTAAACAAATAAAATTGCTATGAAAAGCATGAAAACACCATAAAATACCATAATATAGGGCAAAAAGCGCGAAATTATACGCATTCTACCCCCCTTAAAGAACAAGAGTTACGCCCTCGTAACTCACCTCATTAAATAACTTAGGTTATCTCTTATGTATCTTGGTACACCTCACAACCTTACCAGTAGGCAAACTAATAAGTAAGTCAATCAAATTGGTTCAACTAGTCCAAATGGTTTCACTACAACAGAACTAGAAATAAAAGAATAGGTGGCTCTAGAATCAAATAAAGCTTTAGCAGAAATAGAATGAATAGAAAAGTTACCAGTGTCAAAAGACCTTTCAGCTTCTGTTTTGCTCATCACAAACAAACGACCTTGAGTGACATTCTTTCCTTGATTCTCGGAGTTGTTGTTGCCAACATTTCCGTTCTTTCCATTCTTATTATGGTCATTCGGATTCCCTCCTTGGTTGCTTGTTGAAGTCAACTTGTTCCCATTCCTTTGTTGCTTTAATTTGGAGAAACACTCAACCTCCCTATGGCCCTTCTTATTACAGTATCTACACACAACCAAGTTCCCATCACAATCCTTTCCAGGATGATCCTTGCCACATCTCTTGCAGTTGTAATGCCTCTCAGCTTCGCCATTAGTTCTAGATGACCCTCCATTGTTCTGAACATTCCTATTCTGGAAATTCTCATTCCTTGGCTTCTTGGAGTTACCTTGGTCACTCGAATTCCCAAAATCCTTACGCTTTTCTCCAACACTTCCACTCTCAGGTGCACTCCTGGCATTCAGACCGTACAAGTGCGCTGCTCTCCCATAAACCTTATCTAGAGTCTTAAATGTCTTTCCAGCCAAGGCCTTCTGCAATTGTTTAGTCAAACCTTGCTCAAATCTTTGAGCCTTCAACTCCTCAGTAGGCACTACCTCAGGAGCAAACCTTGCCAAGTTCATAAACTTGTTATAGTACTCAGTAATCGACATATTGTTCATTTGGAGATTGATGAACTCTTGAGCCTTTTGTTTCCTTAAGAATGGTGGATAGAATTTCTCCCTAAGTTTGGTTTTGAAAGTCTCCCACCCAAAATTAGCCTCAGCACGAAGCACATCTCCATTATCCCTCCACCAAATATCTGCCTCTTCCTTCAAATACATGGCAGCTTGATCCACTCTCATATTCTCAGGGCAATTCAAAGCAGCAAAAATCTTATCAAACTCCCTAATCCAATTCTCTAGAAAAGTTGGGTCTCCACCTCCCTCAAAGTATGGTGGCTTGACTTGAGCAAGTTTCTTAAACATCTCACCCGCAGGATCGGGATTATCATTGCGGTTTTGGTTCAAGTTCTCAGCTAGTAGCCTAATAGCAGCAGCTAAAGCATCGTTGTTAGTCATCTTCCTTCTCTGCCTAGAAATGTAATACACTCTTAGGCCGACATCAACACGAAAGAACTCTACTTGTTCAATAAATCACATTCATGATCATCAAATATATATATTAAGGTAGAAAGGTGGACACGACCACACAATCGCCCCTAATAAGTCACTTTTAAAGGAAATGATTATTTAATTTTAATCATTCCAACGCACGCGAAAAATAAAATAAAATAAAATAAAGAGGAGGAAAAATAAGACTAACCTTTTGTGTGGAGAAAATTTGGGGATGTATGGGGGTATTTATAGGAGAGAGAGTGGTGTAGGGTTAGTTTTAAGATTGAGCCTCATAAAATTAATGGGCCAATTAGATAAATGAAATGGGCTAGCTTTGTTTAATATGTATGGCATAAATTGTAGAGTGGACAATTAAAAATCCTTTTAGAACAAAATCAATTATCAACCCAAAAATAATTTGGAACTTTAAAACTTAAATCCCGGAAAACACACATAAATATTATAAATAAAATAAAATTCATTTATAATATATTTATAAATACGGGGGATTACATACTTAATGTCATTAAAGGTCCCAAACTTGGGCCTTCACAATATACTCAAGCCATTAGAGGTCTCAAACCGTGGGCCTGGCTCTGATACCATGATAAACGCGAGCCTGGGCCACACCCACAAACCAAGAGAGAGAGTCCACTTCACAAGTCCAAGGAGGTTCCACCCCAAAACCATATGCCAATAGGAGGAGTAGCCCCTTAGCCTTATAAAGTGATTAACTCTCTCATCTTAACCCAATGTGGGACTCTTACATAGTTACATGTGTTACTTGGTGGGATATACTTCAACATGCATACTTTTTGTTTGTCGCTCCTTCACATACACCTCCACTATCGTATTTGTTTTGATTAATAAATTGTCATTGGACTCAACTAGTACGTCCACGTACGTAGAAAGATTTTGAACCACATAGATGTATGAAATCATTGAAGTCTAGCATGATTTTATCATAAAACTAATAGGTACATATATACGTGAGTATTAAGTGATGATGTATCGTATAAAATTTGTATGTTAGTTAATCATCCTCCTTTTTCGTTTTCATCGTTAAACAACTAATCTCAAATCATTTCTGGATTTTCCTCAACAAGAATCTGCAAGCATTTACTACTTCCAAACTAATTAATATCTTTCCAATCAAACAATGACATCACAATTGCGCTTTCAAGAGGCTTACTTATCCTTGACTTCTAGCCCTATTAAGATCATCTCTTAAATTGATAGGAAAAAGAAAGCTAAGAATAGTTCAATTATATGTAGTAGGCAACACTATTGAAAAGATCTTTATATGTAGACCAAATTGGAAAGCATAAACATCATTTTCATTTAAAGAAATTAGAATGTCATCTAAAATAAAATTAAAAAGATCTAATGCATGAGTGGGACCTACCTAGGTAGACTTGCGCGGTGTACTTGGAAAAAAACTACGAGTATGATTAAATTCACACTTATATACTTCGCGTACTTGGTATAGATGTTGTAAAGTGGGTCGTCTTTACTCTTTAGATGGATTAATTGAAGTGAAACATAATTTTCATGTGGTACCAAAGTGAGTCGAAGTTGATTTAGGTCAATACTCAATTATCACCATCTTTGCAATTTTGCTTGGAAATTGCCTTCTTACTTTATCGGGAATGATATATTGAAGTGAAATATTTTCATGTGGTAAGTAGAATTATTATTACTATGCATGTCTAAATCTCACATAAGGACTGGTTCTATATTCATTATTCAGTCTTGTTTGATTCATCTTATTTTTACTTATCAGAATTTATCTGATTTGATCTGGTCCGAGCTTATCTGGTCTGAGCTTATTGTCTGATTTGACTAAACTTTAACCTTAAATGTATGATAATCTATAAGGAAAAAATATATCGAGTGAGATCGTGTTAGATTCAGTGTATTTTATTAATATGTAATTTTCACAATTTTTTTAATTACAAAATTAAAGATAATTAGCGATTACAAACTGCACAAAAAACAATGATCTGATCTAAACTTTTTTTTTTCCTGATCTGAACTTTTTTTTTTCTAAAATAAGTAAAAAAAAAAAAAAGGAACATATGCAACTTTTTTTTTTTCTAAAATAAGTAATATATATATATATAAAAAAAATAAAAAAAAAAAAAAAAAAAAAAAAAAAAAAAAAAAAAAAAACTGATTTCACGATTAAACTTTTCATTTTGTGATACAAATTTTTTTATCTTAAGCCTTGTTTGACGCATAAAAACGAACATATGCAACTTAAGTAATAAAGTCACATATATACTAATATACTATGTGTTTCATGTAACAGTTTGACTTTTGTTTTTCAATTTATACATTAACTTTGATCACATTTTCTCATTAATTAAACTCAAATGTTAATGTATAATATACTGTTAGATTTGTTTTATTTTATATAATCCAATTATCAGTTTCTAATAATTTTATTAATACAGAATTGCATACACTACGGTCAAACTTATGCATTATTACTCGTGTCAATTAATTAATTCGTTACAAGTATTCTAAAATGGAGGCGTTATATATGCATAATACTTGTAAAAAGGAAGGAAAATATAATCTACGGTATGACTCTTAAGAGACTTATTGTGGACATTAATATCTTTTTTCCCGTAAAGTAGACCCTGACCAACCCTTACGGTTTTTTAGGTCCAATATTTGCGAGCAAACGTGGAAGTGATGGGGGAGGGTCAGAGGATTCGACCTTGTGACCTCAAGGTTACAAGGTGAATTTCTCACCAACACCAAGCCTTGCTTGCTAATAATCATTTGAGTTTGTTTATGATGGAGAAGAGTATGACCATATGCAAATCCATTTGATTGAGCTTATATAGTGAACTAATTGTGTTCAACGCTACTTATAAAACGCACGCCTCATCTGTTAACGTAATCTTTGTTGTTTTCCCCACGCCCTCTTCCTCATATGTTGATCAATAAATTTAAAAGTACTCCGTAGTACATAAATAAAAATAATGTGAAAGATCAATTTTCTCGTTTGCCTATATAAATCACAACGAACCTAGAAATCGGTTTGTTATCAAGTATCTAATCTATTTGATTAAGTATGAAATAAATATTGGACCATTTAGTTTGGTTTCCAAAATCATGTTTCACCTCTCTATAATTCGAACAGACTGGTGGATTTCCTAACGTGCATGTTAAAAATATGCGAGAATATTCTAAAACAATTATAACAATTTTTTTATGACTTGAAGTTCCACAATTTGGGATAAAAAATCAAAGTCCAACAACAAAAAGATAAAGTAAAGGACTAAAGGAAAACCAAAAAAGCATTAAATTGACAGTTTACATATACGAAGGTAAAAGTCATTATTTACTAACATCATTTGGTTAATTTGGTGTCCTTTCTCAACCATCCAAATCAAAAATTACCACTTTAAGAAACCAAGAAGAAAGATCATAAAATACATGGCTCACGAGTCACGAGTAATGAGTCATTTTGGACATACTAGTCCAATTTTTTTGGGATTTGCCCTAATTATTTCATGGAGGCCAAGTCAATGTGGAAAATATTGTCCTTCGATTGTCATACGAACCTCAATTAGACATCCTGGCCTCGATATCTAGTCAAGATCGAGTTAGCTAAGAGGAAAAAAACTATTTTATGCATTTAGTTTTATGTGCCACATATTTATAATTAAGTTTGTCTCAATTAATCACATTTCACTTTTAAAAAGTGGACCTGATATTAAAATTACATACGTACCCTGACCAATCAATAATTTTTTTTTTTTTTTTTTTAATTTTTATAATTTTTATAAATTTATTTTTTTTTACAAAAAAATAAAAAACCATGACTACCATCTAACCCTACTAAACTATCGATAATTACTCCCTCTATCGTTAAATAATACTTTGTACGTTGTATTATGTAAAAAGAGTGTCTAGTGATCATTTTTCTTTAAACACTACTAGTAATTAAAGACATATGACCACTAGTTTTTCACATATACGCTCGTGTGATCGTGAGTTAATTAATCAAAGGAAATGCTTACGTAATTAGAACAAGTTATAAAAGAGGTCAAATAGATGGTTACAATCACCCAAATGGAATCCTAGGGGCTAGGATATATATTACGCGGTTAATGGGAAGCACCTCAGCCTCTTTTCATTCCAGCCAGGCCGAAAAATTGAAAAATGTTTAAATTTGGAAGGTATAATAAATTAATAACCCATATTTTCGTACCAATTTCGAATTTTTTTTCCAAAATTATGTGGGTGTAAGGGGTGTTCTCTAGAGCGTTAAAAGGTGATTTAAAACCATAACATGCATATCGATCTATATCTAGGTCTATAAAATTTCAAAAATGAGTTTGGTACAATCTTTTATAACTATTTTGGAAATCTGTTGTAGGTGTTGTCAAGTGATACAAGAGATAGATCTTATCACAATAATCTAGCTAGACATCTTGGGATCCTATTAAAGTGTAGTTTAGAATCCTTTATTGGGTTATCAAACCTAAATCCATCCATAACAATTGTTGATAGTTTATATTGGTGGCACCCACTATTATTATTATTGTTGATTTTGGTTAATAATACAATTATCTAATTTTATTTACTTACACTATATATATATAAGAGCACCTTTAATTAATAGAATATCTTTATATGCATTTACTAGTGAAATTTTTTGATGATTACATAAGATTTGTTCATACTTTGCTTTGGTCAATTCATAGTTCATACTGCTCTTTTTAAACACATTCAAGTCAAGCCACAAAAAGAAAAGGCAAAGAGTAACAATAACGGAGTTCATACATACATATATAGATCATAGATGTGAAAGCTTATGATTATTATCTATACTATAACCTGGGTCCATGACTATAATACCACTCCACTTTGAGAATTGAAAGAAATCATCCATAAAAATGCAACATACTTTTATTTTATTTTTATTATATGAATGATTAATATGGTGGGGTTATTATTCTTATATTAAAAGCTTACAATATTTTTAATTAATAAATAAAAAATAATATTTTGATTATTTTTAGTAAAATTAAGAACACAAAATATGAAACACACAACCAGTCTACCATCTTACTAATCCATCATCAACTACCAAGTCTTGGTATTATGAAAAATTGAAAATCATCTTTCTTATTTTCTCTAGTAAAAAACTTATTGGGTGTAGTTGGTAGATATAGAAAAAGCTGCAGAATTTGTGTAATAATTTTCTAATTTCCATTTTTGTGATCTACTTTATTATATATAACAACGATTTATACACATATATTCTACTGCGGTTCAAGTACGTAATTTGGACGGACCACCATAAATTATATTGCTATCGTCTATATGACTATATACAATAACTTGTTTAGCTACCAATCTATAAACACTTTCTTTTCTTCTTAAAAAGCAAGTCCATACACCTTTTAGGACTATGGGAAATCAACGAAAGGGCTTTTTAAGGTTACTAGTCTTGGACTTCAATTCCTTTTAAAAATTTGATACTATACCAAAAGTGGTCTTGATTTTTTCATATTTTATGCAACCAAGGTTGTTGCTCCTTCTTCCTAGAACTATCAAATTAACCGGTCAATTGATCAGAGTGGTTTGGATATGATCGAGCTGAGTTCGATACAACAATTCTTGGATTGTAAATTAATCGGTCTATGATCAGGGTGATTTCGTATATGTATCGATCAACTGTTCTTGAATTGCAAATTAACCGGTCAATTATGTTTTCGAGGTTGTATTTTGGTCTTTGGTCTAACTATCTAAGAATCGTGTCTATAACCTAAAAATGTTGGTAGGTTTTAAATGAGAATGATATTTCTTTTATTAGATAGAAAAAATTAAAAGATGTTGTTATCTTTTGTAAAGATAGATTGGACGGATAATTCAATTCCATTATGCACCTTAAATTTTATGCCATTTCTCATACAAGTAAGGTATCTTTAATATTTTCAACACTCTATTATTTATAGTAATTAAAATGGGGTACCAAACACAATAGCAGAAGATAAATTTAATCTTTTTACTTAGACCAATAAAAATAGAATTCAAAATTATAATTATGACACATACATAAACATTCTCATTCAACAATAGAAAGTAAAATGGTAGCTAGAATTTGAAAATTTTAGACATGAGTAAACAAAATTTCTAAATTGCATTTGCTTGCGTAATCTAGCCGGAATGAGCAAGTTGAAATTCAATTAAATGTCGATAATTATTCCATTAATCCACACGAAGAAAGGATTAATAATTATTATCATTCCAAAAACAAATCTTGTTAAAGATATTCAATGTGCTTTTTTCAAGAGAACCACTGACCAATAAATCTTTGTTGTAGTTGTTTAAGAATGTTTTGTGTACACACGTTCATATTTGTTGGACATATACATGAATAATTACCTTATGTTATATTATTGTCTGAAATGCAATGTATAAGATCATACTTAAACTTCGTTTAATGGAAATTATTGGTTATTAGCTAATTAATTAATAATGTTCGGTACGTACGAACTATATTTTAAACTATATTGTTGCTTGCAAATATGAAAGTTATAGGCTTATGGTCCCTTGATTTGCTCCCGAGGAATCTTTATTTGATTAGTTGCGAACGAACTTGCAATGCAAAGCAGTGGCCTGCTTGGCATTACAAATTTAATTAATTAATTAATTAATTTATTTTGGGTATTGATGGAGCGATTAATAGTGATCCAAAAACGTCATAAAAATTATTTGTGACCGCTATAACTAGCATATGGCATGTTCACATTTATTGAACTGAACTGATTGGAGCTGAACTGATTGGAGCTGAACTAAACTGAACTGAGCTGAAAT